>NW_026866739.1:0-58821 GCF_026571515.1 Ruditapes philippinarum | reverse complement strand
TGTTTTAAATGTAATGAAATATTGTACAAAATACTATTATCCTAGTTAACTATTTACTTCTCATGTTTTTGCCATAACACCAGACAAATATGATCGTTAATCGTTTGATGTTACAGTAAGAAATAAAGCTACATTTTAACAAAACATATTTTTGACTGCCATTCATAACACAATGCCGTTTTTCACTCATTCTCACTTAAGTCTTCAATGTTCTATGACAATTGGTGGAAATATATAAGCCCGAACATTCCTGTAAAATGTTTCAACAATTGGTACGGTTTCAATGATGTAGTTTGAGCGCAAGTTTAATAGCTTATTGGTTTGACTTTGGTAGTCGCTTTTGCATGCAATGGATAAGCAAAACAGCATGTCTTCAATTTAATCGAAGTATGTTTCATTGCAAGTATCCTCTTACAAAGAATCGTGGATAACAGTAAACACAGCTTATTTTCGTCATTCTATTGCAGATTTTGCCATACAAATCTGTTTTTGATATTACGAAAATTAATTTTTGAAAATCAAATTTGAATTGCTTGTTTTCAAAGTTGGTATCATTTACGAGTCTGAATTGCAAAACAATGTTAATCATACATGGGGACGTATTAATGGTTTATTCAATAGTAATAATAAGCTTACAGAAGATAGTTAACATAAAATATGAGAATTTAGAGTATATGTGCAACCATTTTGTGAAAGGTTTTACGTTAATTTGTATTTTCATAAGCATAATTTTTACAAGAACATTTACGAGGCTGCTCTTAAAAACGTGCGTTTGACAATATGTCTTCAATATTATCAATGTTATTATACTTGATATATCTAGGATGGATATTTGTCTTGCTTATATTCTGTCATTTATTAAAATCATTTAATGATTTCTCATGAATTTTTTTTTTGTCAAACAGAAACCTTCTCTTGTGATTTATTCTGCTTGTTTTGTTAAATTATTTTAACTTGTCACTGGATCTTGGTATTATTGGAATTGTTTTCTTCCACGAAAAGAAAGAGGTATCCATGTTTTTGAAAATACGTATCTGACATGTGTTTATCACTTAAAAGTAGGTTCTAAAAATCTCAATTTTGATATTGCAATTGACATGTCAATTGATATCTAGACGTTTTGACTTTTATATAGTTCAATGGATACTTACTTTCATGAGCGAATACATTTAAACTTATATTGCATTCACAATAATGTAAACATGAAAACAGGCGTGTCCCGTATCTGGGTGAATTGTCATGTAAATGGTAAAATCAATTGTGGAATATTCATTCGAGTAATAGAAAATTGTGATTCCACGCTTATCGGTGTAAACGCAATAATTATTTTGGAGTATATTGTATTAATTGTAAGATAGAAGGTTCTTTGGAGCAGAAATGATTAGAACTAGTATTTGTACTGAAATAAATGAATTGTGAAAACTTTATAACATTTCCATAGATTTTTTAGTTTAATGGGCTATGACTACTCGTGCAACTGCATATAAAATATTTTACTTTATCTATATACCTAATATCTGTTTTAACAAACATACTGCACAATGTTTTGCAGTTCATTTATAAGATAATAGTAATAAGATTGATGTGTCCCGTAAATGACCAGAGCGAAAAAAAAGAAAAACAGTGATTTTCTCAATAAAAGTGATATTTTTTTATGAGAAAAACTACTATTTGTTTAGATTCGTACGTTTGTTATCGTTTACACTAACTTAGATTTATATACATATCTAGCAATTTTGTTTGCGTTCTAAGACCATCTATACGACCTTTTACTCATTTTTTGACAATTTTCAGTTCAAATGTTTAAATATTGTTAAAAGGCAATCCATTTCATAAATAGATATAAGTTAATCTTAAATCATTATAAATATATTATTAATAGTTTTAGTATTTATTTCCGTCAAGCCATGGAATCTCGAAATTGGATCACTTACGGTCCTTAATAAATTGTCACTATATGAGATGACGTAAATTATTTCACATTTGACATTTAAATAATAAATAAAAAGTAGGCACTATCAAGAATTCGTCAGTCATTTTCACATTTTCTTACTTGCCCATTGTATAAATCTGTAGATTTTGTAAGGTTGTCCATTTTGAAAATGAGATTTTAGCATATTTGGTATGAAATGCATTGCCATGTGTTGTTTTAAAAAAAATATTGTTTTTGTCAGTTCAACAATGGATTCCCATTTCCAGATGTTCATGTAATTATATGATAGAAAGTTTATTCTAAGAGACAAAGTAAAATCGCCATACCAAATGCACAAATTTAAGGACCATTGTCTCGAAAATAACGAAATCTATTTTCTGGTCCTATATAGAAAACCTGTCAGGACATCTGTACTTGCAATATTGTATATTTAAAATGTCGAGATACTTGCACTTTTGAAATGGAATAGAATTTTATTCATTTTTAATGAAATCAAAATAAGTTCTGTGCGTGCAAATGTGTATTTTTTGTTTATCAGTGAGGGAGTGAGGATGGAGAATGTCCGTCTTTGCGTCCATACGTTCGGTCTTATAGGATAGACATGACATTATAAGGTACATTCCGTACAAACTGCCATTCTGGGGTTGGAAAGTGACTTGTAGGGTTGAAGAAGTGTATTGTGAATTAAACAAACACATTAAAAGAACATCAACAGAAGATCAAAGGAACAAACCCATAATGTCTATCCCCTAAAGAACCTTCCGTCCGTCCTTTCGTTAGTCATACAGTCAAAAGCATTTTCCCATTTAAATTTGCACTTAAAGCCACGGCTTTTGTAGTTTCCTATTTTTTAACTATGAGTTTGTTCTGTTCATAAACTTTGTTAAAAGGAAAGAAACAACATTATTATTTTTATATATTCATATAATTATTATTATTCTACATGCACATTACGGCATAGATTATAATGATAAAGCCTATATCATAATCAATTATTACATTTTCTTTATATTTCAAATATGAATTTTGATAGAGTATAGATTTTGGTTGTAAGACAAAACATATTCACAGCAGTTCAGGTACTATATACTATATAGCGTTTTGACAGATCTTTTTATATTGTAGATTAATACCGTCCACTGATACATGTGTTCTTTTGATAATTATACAAACCAGAAATAGGTGAACATGGCAGGTGAGAACAGAAATCAGTAAACTTAAATTTTAACTGATAACAAACAACAAGTTGATAATTTTTATTTCAAGTTTTTAAAGGCCAGTAACTGTACGTCTTGATAGAGATAATACATGTACAGTTATTCCGCTTTTCTTCATATATAACACCCTGAATGTGCAAAAGTAAAGATGATAAAAAGAGATATCTTAGTTTAACATATGGCATTAGTAAAGAATAGTGGCTTTGTTTTAACCTTTCCCCTGTCCATATTAGCAAATGATATTGGTGTTTATAAATATATTTGCAGATTGTGTATGTACATCTCCAAAACAGTACAGCTATTCACACAACTCTTATGTTTTAATCTTACTCAACTTACTTAACTTTAAATCAATGTTAAATGTTTCTTACGAGAATAATTAAAAAAAAAACTTTATGGATAACAGACATTTATCGTTATTTATAAGAATCGGCTTTTTTAATCAATTTAATTTGTCTTATTTCGTGATTACGCTTAACGTTTAATTACATACGATTTCGAGCCAATAATAACACAGATCGACTCATACGTTTAAAAAATAAAGAATTGAAAACTAGGTAAATATAAATGGCTATCATTGGTAGCAAAAGAAAGTTTTTTTCATGATTGCTTCTAACCTTATCTAATTTTCAGCGTTAAGAATTAAAGAAAGTATGAAATGGGTGATTGAGTACAACAAAAGTCTTAAGCGTTGGAAAAATATTTTCTAAACAATATATCATTTCAACTTTTTTAACAATACGATATGGAGTAGAGTCATATAGTCTCAAGTTAAGTAAATGCTTTAATCAAAAAGTAAATCATGCTGTTATTTATACTTCATGAGAATTCAAAAGTTATTGATTTAATCACCTGATTTATGAAATAATTTTTAAAAAATCATGTTAAATGTACAACTTTACATTAGAGCGTAAGTTGACAACTTATTTTCAATGATTAATAACATTGGCAATGACATGTAATACATTCATTTTCTGAAAGATTTTATATTGTACAAGTATGACAGCAACACAGTTTAATAACTACATCCACGTACCTCTATTGCCTGTTGTATTTGAAATATGATGAGAAGCAAATCTTTTTGGGATTTGATTTCCCCTATATATGGCGTATAAAAAATGCTTTCTTCTTTAGATAAGTTTAGTTAATGTCGATAAAAAAAAATTATTGTTTTTGCATCAATCAATTTCTTTCATCAGTCTATCTGATATCCCTAAAATAAATAATGGGCAGCTCTAATATTTGAAACTTGACAAGTCTTTTAAAAGATCAGCATGTTACATGCAGGTACAGATGCACTTACGTTAAAAGTTAAAATGGAGCGAGCAAATGAAGTATTTAAAGTGTTGTGCTTTCGACAATCTCCGAAAAACATCATTCTTTCAAATCATGTTATGATATACTGTACTGTAGTGAAATATTTATTCAAATGATGTTACCGTTTGTAGTGACATTGTGTATGCATGACAGGTTTGGTCTATTACAAATAATTGACTACAGATATGATCACATTTACAAATATTTCATTCATAATACAAATTTTTTATGACCAAAATGGTTACAATTTTCACACAAAATATCATACAAACTTTTAACTAAGGAAAAGTGTGGTAAAATAAAATGGTCTTGTATAACTTGACAACTTATAGATATTTACCCTTAACCTGCCGAATTAATTTGATGGTATCGCCTTGCCTCCATTTAAGGCATGTCCATTATATATGTGAGAAGTTAGCAGTTAACAGTGAGCTAAGCAAAAAGGCATTGCAATTTATATAGGGAAATCAATGATCTGCTGCTATGCTCAGCTTGGTAAGCAATCTAGCGGGACATTCCAAAATATAGTGCGAAAAATGCTCTGCTGCTATGCTCAGCTGGGTAAGAGATCTAGCGGGGCATTCCAAAATATAGTGCCAAAAATGCTCTGCTGGTATGCTCAGCTGGGTAAGAGATCTAGCGGGGCATTCCAAAATATAGTGCCAAAAATGCTTTGCTGGTATGCTCAGCTGGGTAAACCAAGTAGCGGGACATTCCAAAATATAGTGCGAAAAATGCTCTGCTGGTATGCTCAGCTGGGTAAGCAATCTAGCGGGGCATTCCAAAATATAGTGCGAAAAATGCTCTGCTGCTATACTCAGCTGGGTAAGCAATCTAGCGGGGCATTCCAAAATATAGTGCGAAAAATGCTCTGCTGCTATGCTCAGCTGGGTAAACAATCTAGCGAGGCATTCCAAAATATAGTGCGAAAAATGCTCTGCTGCTATACTCAGCTGGGTAAGCAATCTAGCGGGGCATTCCAAAATATAGTGCGAAAAATGCTCTGCTGCTATACTCAGCTGGGTAAGCAATCTAGCGGGGCATTCCAAAATATAGTGCGAAAAATGCTCTGCTGCTATGCTCAGCTGGGTAAACAATCTAGCGAGGCATTCCAAAATATAGTGCGAAAAATGCTCTGCTGCTATACTCAGCTGGGTAAGCAATCTAGCGGGGGCATTCCAAAATATAGTGCGAAAAATGCTCTGCTGCTATACTCAGCTGGGTAAGCAATCTAGCGGGGCATTCCAAAATATAGTGCGAAAAATGCTCTGCTGCTATGCTCAGCTGGGTAAGAGATCTAGCGGGGCATTCCAAAATATAGTGCGAAAAATGCTTTGCTGGTATGCTCAGCTGGGTAAACAATCTAGCGGGGCATTCCAAAATATAGTGCGAAAAATGCTCTGCTGGTATGCTCTGCTGGTATGCTCAGCTGGGTAAGCAATCTAGCGGGGCATTCCAAAATATAGTGCGAAAAATGCTCTGCTGCTATACTCAGCTGGATAAGCAATCTAGCGGGACATTCCAAAATATAGTGCGAAAAATGCTCTGCTGCTATGCTCAGCTGGGTAAGAGATCTAGCGGGGCATTCCAAAATATAGTGCGAAAAATGCTTTGCTGGTATGCTCAGCTGGGTAAACAATCTAGCGGGCATTCCAAAATATAGTGCGAAAAAATGCTCTGCTGGTATGCTCAGCTGGGTAAGCAATCTAGCGGAGCATTCCAAAATATAGTGCGAAAAATGCTCTGCTGCTATGCTCAGCTGGGTAAGCAATCTAGCGGGGCATTCCAAAATATAGTGCGAAAAATGCTCTGCTGCTATGCTCAGCTGGGTAAGAGATCTAGCGGGGCATTCCAAAATATAGTGCCAAAAATGCTTTGCTGGTATGCTCAGCTGGGTAAACAATCTAGCGGGGCATTCCAAAATATAGTGCGAAAAATGCTCTGCTGGTATGCTTAGCTGGATAAGCAAAGTACCGGGGCATTCAAATCAATGATCTGCTGTTATGCTAAGCTGGGTAAGCAATCTAGCGGGGCATTCCAAAATATAGTGCGAAAAATGCTCTGCTGGTATGCTCAGCTGGGTAAGCAATCTAGCGGGGCATTCCAAAATATAGTGCAAAAAATGCTCTGCTGGTATGCTCAGCTGAGTAAACAATCTTGCGAAACATTCCAGTTTGTAGTGCGAAAAAAGCTCTGCTGGTATGCTCAGCTGAGTAAACAATCTAGCGAGGCATTCCAAAATATAGTGCGAAAAATGCTCTGCTGCTATACTCAGCTGGGTAAGCAATCTAGCGGTGCATTCCAAAATATAGTGCGAAAAATGCTCTGCTGCTATGCTCAGCTGGGTAAGAGATCTAGCGGGGCATTCCAAAATATAGTGCCAAAAATGCTTTGCTGGTATGCTCAGCTGGGTAGACAATCAAGCGGTGCATTCCAAAATATAGTGCAAAAAATGCTCTGCTGGTATGCTTAGCTGGATAAGCAAAGTACCGGGGCATTCAAATCAATGATCTGCTGTTATGCTAAGCTGGGTAAGCAATCTAGCGGGGCATTCCAAAATATAGTGCGAAAAATGCTCTGCTGGTATGCTCAGCTGGGTAAGCAATCTAGCGGGGCATTCCAAAATATAGTGCAAAAAATGCTCTGCTGGTATGCTCAGCTGGGTAAACAATCTAGCGGCACATTCCAAAATATAGTGCAAAAAATGCTCTGCTTTTATGCTCAGCTGGGTAAGCAATCTAGCGGGGCATTCCAAAAAATAGTGCGAAAAATGCTCTGCTGCTATGCTCAGCTGGGTAATCGATCTAGCGGGGCATTCAAAAATATAGTGCAAAAAATGCTCTGCTGCTATGCTCAGCTGGGTAAACAATCTAGCCGGGCATTCCAAAATATAGTGCGAAAAATGCTCTGCTGGTATGCTCAGCTGGGTAAACAATCTAGCGAGGCATTCCAAAATATAGTGCGAAAAATGCTCTGCTGCTATGCTCAGCTGGGTAAAACAATCTAGTGAGGCATTCCAAAATATAGTGCGAAAAATGCTCTGCTGCTATGCACAGCTGGGTAAGCAATCTAGCGGGGCATACCAAAATATAGTGCGAAAAATGCTCTGCTGGTATGCTGAGCTGGGTAAACAATTTAGCGGGACATTTCAAAATATAGTGCGAAAAATGCTCTGCTGGTATGCTCAGCTGGGTAAGCAATCTAGCGGGGCATTCCAAAATATAGTGCGAAAAATGCTCTGCTGGTATGCTCAGCTGGGTAAACAATCTAGCGGGGCATTTAAATCAATGATCTGCTGTTATGCTAAGCTGGGTAAGCAATCTAGCGGGGCATTCCAAAATATAGTGCGAAAAATGCTCTGCTGGTATGCTCAGCTGGGTAAACAATCTAGCGGCACATTCCAAAATTTAGTGCAAAAAATGCTCTGCTGCTATGCTCAGCTGGGTAAGCAATCTAGCGGGGCATTCCAAAAAATAGTGCGAAAAATGCTCTGCTGCTATGCTCAGCTGGGTAATCGATCTAGCGAAGCATTCAAAAATATAGTGCAAAAAATGCTCTGCTGGTATGCTCAGCTGGATAAGCAATCTAGCGGGGCATTCCAAAATATAGTGCGAAAAATGCTCTGCTGGTATTCTCAGCTGGGTAAAGAATCTAGCGGGGCATTCCAAAATATAGTGCGAAAAATGCTCTGCTGCTATGCTCAGCTGGGTAAACAATCTAGCCGGGCATTCCAAAATATAGTGCGAAAAATGCTCTGCTGGTATGCTCAGCTGGGTAAGCAATCTAGCGGTGCATTCCAAAATATAGTGCGAAAAATGCTCTGCTGGTATGCTCAGCTGGGTAAACAATCTAGCGAGGCATTCCAAAATATAGTGCGAAAAAAGCTCTGCTGGTATGCTCAGCTGGGTAAACAATCTAGCGTGGCATTCTTATTTATAGTGTAAAAGCTAAAAAAAATGCTCTACTGTAATGTCGACCTGGCAGAGCAATCGAGCGGTGCATTCCAAAATAAAGTGTTTAAATGCTCTGCTGGTATGCTCAGTTTGCTAAGCAATGTAAAAGGGCATTCATATATATTGTGTAAAAACTATACAGTTGCTGTCCGTAATGCCGAGCTAGCAGATCAATCGAACTGGGCGTTACAAAATAAAGTGTATCATTGCACTGCTGGAATGCTAAGCTGGCTAAGCAATCCAGCGGGGCATTCTTATTTATAGTGTAAAAGCTAAAATAAATTGCTCTCCGTAATGCCGAGCTGGCAGAGCAATCTAACGGGCCATTACAAAATAAAGTGTGTCAATGCTGTGCTGGAATGCTAAGCTGGCTTAACAATCTAGCGGGGCATTCTTACATATAGTGTAAAAGCTAAAAAAAATGCTCTACTGTAATGTCGACCTGGCAGAGCAATCGAGCGGTGCATTCCAAAATAAAGTGTTTAAATGCTCTGCTGGTATGCTCAGTTTGCTAAGCAATGTAAAAGGGCATTCATATATATTGTGTAAAAACTATACAGTTGCTGTCCGTAATGCCGAGCTAGCAGATCAATCGAACTGGGCGTTACAAAATAAAGTGTATCATTGCACTGCTGGAATGCTAAGCTGGCTAAGCAATCCAGCGGGGCATTCTTATTTATAGTGTAAAAGCTAAAATAAATTGCTCTCCGTAATGCCGAGCTGGCAGAGCAATCTAACGGGCCATTACAAAATAAAGTGTGTCAATGCTGTGCTGGAATGCTAAGCTGGCTTAACAATCTAGCGGGGCATTCTTACATATAGTGTAAAAGCTAAAAAAAATGCTCTACTGTAATGTCGACCTGGCAGAGCAATCGAGCGGTGCATTCCAAAAATAAAGTGTTTAAATGCTCTGCTGGTATGCTCAGTTTGCTAAGCAATGTAAAAGGGCATTTCATATATATTGTGTAAAAACTATACAGTTGCTGTCCGTAATGCCGACGAGCAGATCAATCGAACTGGGCGTTACAAAATAAAGTGTATCATTGCACTGCTGGAATGCTAAGCTGGCTAAGCAATCCAGCGGGGCATTCTTATTTATAGTGTAAAAGCTAAAATAAATTGCTCTCCGTAATGCCGAGCTGGCAGAGCAATCTAACGGGCCATTACAAAATAAAGTGTGTCAATGCTGTGCTGGAATGCTAAGCTGGCTTAACAATCTAGCGGGGCATTCTTACATATAGTGTAAAAGCTAAAAAAATTGCTCTCTGTAATGCCGAGCTGGCAGAGCAGTCTAACGAGGCATTTCAAAATAAAGTATATCAGTACTCTGCTTGAATGTTAGGCTGGCTAAGCAATCTAGCGGGGCATTCCAAAATATAGTGCGAAAAATGCTCTGCTGGTAGGCTCAGCTGGGTAAGCAATCTAGCGAGGCATTCCAAAATATAGTGCGGAAAATGCTCTGCTGGTATGCTCAGCTGGTTAAGCAATCTAGCAGGGCATTCTTCTATATAGTGTAAAAACTATATAATTGCTCTCCGTAATGCCGAGCTGGCAGAGCAATCTAGCGGGGCATTGTTACATATAGTGTAAAAACTATACAATTGCTCTACTGTTATGCCAAGCTGGCAGAGCAATCTAACGGGGCATTCCAAAATATAGTGCAAAAAATGCTGTGCTGGTATGCTCAGCTGGGTAAGCAAAGTAGCGGGCAATTTCAAATATAGTGCGAAAAGATGCTCTGCTGGTATGCTCAGCTGGGTAAGCAAATTAGTGGCACATTCCAAAATATAGTGCAAAAAATGATCTGCTGGAATGCTCAGCTGGCTAAGCAATCTGGCTGACCATGCCAAAATATAGTGCGAAAAAAAGCTCTGGGCTGGTATGCTCAGCTGTCCTAAGCATCTAGCGGGGCTTTCCAAAATAGTGCAAAAAATGTTTTGCTGGTATGCTCAGCTTGGTTAAGCAACTAGCGGGGCATTTCAAAAATATAGTGCGAAAAATGCTCTGCTGGTATTGCTCAGCTGGCTAATCAATCTAGCGGCTCATTCTTATATATAGTGTAAAAAACAATAATATTTCTCTCCTTAATGCCGAGCTAGCAGATCAATCTAAGGGGGCATTGCAAAATAAAGTGTATCAGTACTCTGCTTGGAATGCTCAGCTGGTTAAGCAATCTAGCGGGGCATCCTTATATAAAGTGTTAAAAACTTTAAAATTGCTCTCTCCTGTAATGCCGAGCTGGCAGAGCAGTCTAACGAGGCATTACAAAAATAAAGTGTATGCAGTACTCTGCTGGAATGTTAAGCTAGCTAAGCAATCCAGCGGGGCATTCCCAAAATATAGTGCAAAAATGCCCTGCTGGTATGCTCATCTGCTAAGCAATCTGGCAGGGCATGCCAAAAGAAAGTGCGAAAAAAGCTCTGCTGGTATGCTCAGCTGGCTAAGCAATCTAGCAGGGCATTTCTTCTATATAGTGTAAAAACTATAAAAATTGCTCTCCGTAATGCCGAGCTGGCAGTGCAATTAAACGGGGCATTACAAAATAAAGTGTATCAATGCTCTGCTGGAATGCTCAGCTGGCTTAGGCAAACTAGAGGGCGCATTCTTACATATAGTGTAAAAACTATAAAATTTCTCTCCTTTAATGCCAAGCTAGCAGATCAATCTAAAGGGGCATTACAAAATAAAGTGTATCTTTGCACTGCTGGAATGCTAAGCTGGGTAAGCAATCTAGCGGGGCATTCTCATATAAAGTGTAAAAAATATATAATTGCTCTACTGTAATGCTGAGCTGGCACGGTAAATCTAACAGGGCATTACAAATTAAGATGTATCAGTGCTCTGCTGGAATGCTCAGCTGGTTAAGCAATCTAGCGGGGCTTCTTTATATAAAGTGTAAAAACTATAAAATTTGCTCTCCTGTAATACCGAGCTGGCAGAGCAATCTAACGGGCCATTACAAAATAAAGTGTATCAATGCTCTGCTGGAATTGCTAAGCTGGCTAAGCAATTCTAACGGAGCATTCTAATAAATAGTGTTAAAACTATAAAAATTGCTTCTCTTGTATTGCCGAGCTGGCAGAGCAATCTAACAGGGCATTACAAAATGGTGTGTCATTGCACTGCTGGAACGCTCAGCTGGCTAAGCAATCTAGCGGTGCATTTTTATGTATAGTGTAAATAATATAAAAATTGCTCTTCTGTAATGCCGAGCTGACAGAGCAATCTAAAGGGGGCATTCCACAAATATAGTGTAAAAAATGTTTTGCCGGTATGATCAGCTGGCTAAGCAATCTAGCGGGACATCCCAATTATAGTGTAAAAATGCTCTCCGTAATGCCGAGCTGGCCTAGCAATCTAAAGAGGCATTACAAAAATAAAGTGTATCTTTGCACTGCTGGAATGCTCAGCTGGCTAAGCAATCTAGCAGGGCATTCTAATATATAGTGTTAAAAACTATAAAATTGCTCTCATGTAATGCCAAGCTGGCAGAACAATCTAACGGGGCAATACAAAATAAAGTGTATCATTTGCACTGCTGGAATGCTAAGCTGGCTAAGCAATCTAGCAGGGCATTCTAATATATAGTGTAAAAACTATAAAATTGCTCTCATGTAATGCCGAGCTGGCAGAACAATCTAACGGGGCAATACAAAATCAAGTGTATCATTGCACTGCTGGAATGCTAAGCTGGCTAAGCAATCTAGCGGGGCATTCTAATATATAGTGTAAAAACTATAAAATTTCTCTACTGTAATGTCGAGCTGGCAGAGGCAATGTAACTGGGCATTACAAAATAAAGTGAATCATTGTGCTGCTGAATGCTCAGAGGGCGGAGCAATCTAGCGGGGCATTCTTATATATATAGTAAAACTAAAAAACTGCTTTTCTGTAATGCCGAGCTGGCAGAGCAATCGAGCGGGGCATTTCCAAAAAATATAGTGAAAAACTCTAACTTGTTATGCTCAGCTGGCTAAGCAATCTAGCGGAACTTCCCAAATATGCGCTATAGTGTTTAAAATTTGCTTAGCTTAGTATGCTCAGTGGCTAAGCATCTAGCAGGGCATTCTAAAAATAATAGTGTTAAATGTTCTGCTCAAAGCTGGCTAAAGTACTTACCTCGCCATTCTTATTTATTGTAAAAAATGCTCTGCTGGTATGCACCAGTGGCTAAGAAATCTGACTGCGTATTCTTAATAAATATAAAGAAGTGTAAAAATTCTCTTAAATGGATCTAAAATATAGGCTGGCTAAGACAGAACAAATAATAGCGGGGAAAAAAGACATAAGTTAAAATAAAATAATAATAAAAACATAAAATGACTTTCCGTAATTGCCGAGCTTGCAGAATAAATATAACGGGCATTACAGAGTAAATTATATCAATGCACTGCTGGAATGATAAGCTAGCTAAGCAATCTAGCGGGGCATTCTTATATAATAGTTTAAAAAACTATGAAAATTGTTTTACAAAATGTAATATCGAGCTGGCAGAAGCAAATCTAACGGAAGGCATTACAAATAAAGTGTATCAATGCACTGCTGGAATAATCAGCTGGCTAAGCAATCTAGCGGGGCATTCTAAATATATTAGCGTAAAAACTATGAAAAAAATTGCTCTCTGTAATGCCCAAGCTGGAAAGAGCCAATCTAATGGGGATTACAAAATAAAGTGTATCAATGCACTGCTGGAATGCTAAGCTGGCAAAAGCAATCTAGCGGAGCATTCTTATGTTAATAGTGTAAAAACACTATAAATTAAGCTTTAACATAACATGTTAAATGTCGGGCTGAGCAGAGCAATTTAGAATAAAGGGGAGAATTTAACAAATAAAGTGTAGCATTGTACTGCTGGAGAATGCTACAAGCTGGGACAATAAGCAAATTAGCAGGACACAATTTCTTATAATAAGTAAATGTAAAAAATAAAAAATTAAGATCGCCTGTAATGGCCGACTGCCAGAGAACAATTGAATGGGGAGAACATTAATCCCAAAAATATAGTGTGTAAAATGCTTGCTGGTATGCTAAATCTGGCTAACAATTTAATAAGCACCTGAAACATCCCAAATATAAGAAAAAATCTCTTCTAGTACGCTCAGAGGGGACTAAAGCAATCTTAGCGGGGCCTTCTTATTTATAGTGTCAAACTATAAAAATTGTTTTTCCTTTTAATGCCCGAGGCTAGCAGAGCAATCTAACGGAGGCATTACAAAAATAAGGTGTATCATTGCACTGCCTGAAATGCCTCAGCGACAAAGTAATTTAAGAGGGAAATTCCTAAATATAGAGTTAAATGCTCTGCTGCGAATGCTTAGCTAGAGAGCAATCTGCAAGAGCTTTTTGCTCTGCTGGAATGCGGTAATATATAATGAAAATGCTCTAAAAGATTGCTCAGCTGGCTAGGCAATACAGCGGGACATTCTTAAAGTATAAAATTACTCTGAAAGTAATGCCAAAAGCTGGCAGGGCAGTCTAGCGGAACATTCCAAAAAGATAGTGCTAAATTCTCTTTCTGCTGAAATGCTTAGCTGGCTCGGCAATCTAGCAGGGCATTCCTTAATTAAGTGCAAGAATTGCTCTCGCTGCATGCTCAGCTTTCTAAAATATAGTTAGATAATATTGCTCTCCTGAAATGCCGAGCTGGCAAGGAGCAGTCTAGCAGGACATCAAAAAATTAAAGTTTTAATATTGCTCTTCTGAAATGCCCAGGCTGGCAGAGCCCAGTCTTAGCAGGACATATAAAAAATATAGTATATTGCTCTCTGGAAATGCCGAGCCCACAGAGCAGTCTAGCAGGCATCTTAAATATAGTATGATATTGCTTTTGCTGAAAATGCCAAGCTGGCAGAGCAGTTTAGGCAAGGACATTCTAAAAACATAATTTATAATATTGCTTTGCTAAAAAATGCCAAGCTTGCAGCAGGCGTTCTAGCAGGGACATTCCAAGATAGTATAAATGCTCTTGACTGGAATGCTGACTGGCTAGGCATTCTAGTAGGGCATTCCTTAATATTAGTGTAAAATGCTCTGCAATGAATGACAAAACATTGAAAGAAATTAAAGCAAAATGGCAGGGCATATCCATAAAATTAATAAGGCAAAATTAATTGCTCTTGTTGCATATGCCCTCAGCTGGAAAAGCCGCCAATCCAAAAGAGAGCATTAACAAAATACTGGTGCGAAAAAATCAAGTGAAATGATCAAGCAGCAGCAGAGTAATTCTGAAATAAAGAGTTTATTGTCAACTGAATTTTGGGCAATGGAGCTTACAGGAATTTTTTGTGGCAACCCGCTGATTGATCACATTTTGTTTGGGTTGCAATTTATCTTTGGACAATCGCAGACTTTCAAAAAACTTTTTGCCAATAAAATCATGGACTTTTTTTTAATTTCTTAGGGACCATCCACAGTTCCAACATATTTGGTCTGCGTTTGATTATGAATACTCGCAGTCTTTCAAATTGTCAGCTTCCAATGGGAAGATAATGGTATTTTATACCTTTAAGGACCATCCAGAGATTCATTTCTTTTGTCTTTGCGACTGATTATGAGACACTGCCCAATTTTAAAAGGAATTGTCAGTTCAAATGGGAGATAATGATATTTTAATTAGCGGACCATCAAGGACCCATTCCCTTTTGTCTGACGAACTTGATTATGAGGGAACAACTCATATAATGGGAGATAATGGAATTATCTAGAGAAAATCCAAGAAGTCCATTCAGGAATTTTCGGGTGGCAGCTTGAGATACTGCTTATATTTTACTTCTAGGACCCTCCTTTTAGTCCAAATTTAATATTGGTCTGTGACTGTTCTGAGCACTTGTAGACTTTCCAGTAATTTTATTTGGTGTCAATGCTTATTATGACATTTGGGGATAACATCCCAGTTAAAAGGGGGGGGGGGGGAGGGGGAAAAAAAAAAAACCTCCAGAGTCCATTTTCTATTCTGCAAAGATAAATTAAATGGGTATACTCACAGACTTTTCATGAATTTTTCGGTGCTTATGGAGGTTTAATTGACATTTTTGACATCGTAAACCTTCCTGAGGTCAAGTTTTTACTCTGCAAACTGATTCTTGGGATTTACTTGCAGAACTTTCAGGATTTTTTGGTACCAATGGATAATAATTACAATTTTTATTTGGAGGACCAAATCTAGAATTCCATTCTTTGGTCTTCGACTGATTCTGGAAACACTTGCAAGATTTTTCGGATTATATATCATGCCAATTGAGATTCAAATGATATTTTAAATTCTAGGGGCTCTCAAAGTCATTTCGGTTAAAGACTGCGACTCCACTCTTGGGCACTCACAGACTTGCAGAAAATGTTGGTGCAATTTCATATTAATCCTGTTTGACTTATTGGGGACTCTCCGAGAGTCTATTTCTTTGTCTGTGACTTATTCTTGGAAACTCGCAGACGTTTCAGGAATTTTTGCACGCTTAGCTTTCTAGCAACATTTTTGTAACATACTTTTTTAAGAATCCTCTTTTGCAAAAGTTCGCTTGAACATTTTAATTATAAAGCAATAACTGCCCTGCTGAAATGCCTGCAGCTGGTTAAGCAATAGAGAGCTAGTAGGGCGAAAAAAACCAAAGCCTAGGAGAGAACTAAGAACGAGCACTAAGCATAAAAATGCTTTGCTGAAATGTAGAGCTGATAGATCAATATAGCGGGGGAATTCTAAATACAGTGTAATAATGTTTTGCTTGAATGCCAAGCTGCCAGAGCAATCAGCAGGGAATTCCTGAGTATAGAGTTAAAAAGAGTTGTGATAAAATCTCAGCCAGCAAAAAATAAACCTTTATTTGGCATTTCAGCTGAGTATTTTCTTAATAAAAGTATAAAATATTAACTGCTTGGAATGCTTAGCCGGGCAGAGCAAATATATCGGGGCATTTCATATATAGTGTAAATATTCTTCTGCTTGGAATGTGCATCTTTAGCCCAAAAAAATGTTCAAAATCTAGCAGGGCATTCATTACCTAATAGTGAAATAAATGCCCTTAGCTTAGTATTGCCGAGGCTGGCTAATCAATCATTGGGGCATTTCATCAATATAGAATCAAACATGGATCTGCTCTAAAGGTTAGCTTGCTCAGAAAAAACTAAGATTCTTAAAATTATAGTATAAAATTGCTAAACGGAAAACCCTAGTTGACAGAGCATTACTTAATGATTTGGTATTCTTCAATTTTGGAAGTGCACATAACGATTGTTTTGCGGCATATTATGTTTACCTATATTGCTTTGGATAATTTAGTCTCTGCTTGAATTGCTTGCTTTGGCCGAGCCAAATTTGTGGGAAACTTCTTAAGGTATTAGCGTAATATTTAATAGTGAATTTTGTTAAAGATAAAGGAAAAATGCTGTCTTCACTGACTATAATGATGGGGAAAAGATAAATGCAATCAATTCCACAAAGGGATTACATAATTTTGATTGACTATATAAAATATCAACCATTGAGATTGATTAAAGGGGTTCTTTTAAATATGAAGTTATTTCATGTTGTAAAAATAAAGATAAATGCCTAAACTAAAGACTGGAAAATTAAGATGAGACTAGAATTAAATTTTTAATGTTTATTTGTAGATTGATGCTGTTTTTCCTTACTCTCCTACAAGCACATATAAAAAATATGATTTTGACTAATATTTTAATGTATCATCTTGATCTCTAATAAGAGGGCCATGACAGCCCTAATATCGCTCACCTGAATATGAATCAATGACAAGAAACAAGTTATATGGTAATCTATGAATGAAAACACAATAAAAATCTAAATCTTAAACTGATTATCACATATAGTATCTGAAATTTGCATTATAAAAAAAATTTCTGATTGCAATTTCTAAGATCGAGAAAACAACAGTTCCATATGTTGTCACTGTTTGCAATAAAAAATAAATGGTTTCCTTGGAAGTCGGTGCCTGCTATGAAATTCACTGGTAGATTCACTTGTTGCCATGTAATGTTAATACTTGCTGGTTGCTATGAAAATTTATAATTTGCTATAAAAAGTCAATGGCTGCTATGAAGTCACTGGTTGCTGTGGAAACTAAGCTTAAGCTCTTGTAAATTTAGAGAAGAACGTTTTTTTAATTCTATGTTCCCCGGGGCTGAGCTATTTTGACCAAAGGGCTATAATTTGAACAATATTTATAAGAGGTCTACGTGACTGCGTTTCATACCAAATATCTAAGCTCACGCCTCTATAGTATAATAAAAGAATTTTTTTCTTCTATATACATATAAGGAAAATCAATTACCCCCCTGGGTCCGTGCAAATTTTGAATCCCATGGCTTTTATTTGAACAAACTTGGTAGACAACCACTATAAGATGATTCATGTTAAATATCTAAGCTCAAACTCTTTTGCTTCCTTAGAAGAAGATTGTTTTTGATTTTTTTTCTTATATACATACAAAGAAAATCAATGACCCACCTTGGGAGGAGTCAATTTTGACCATAGGGCTTTTAGGCCATTAAACTTGGTAGAAGCCCGCTAGAAGATGTTTCATCTTAAATATCTAAGCTCTAGAAAAAATAAGTTTTTTTCTTTCCTTTGCCATGGCAACAAGTTCTGCTTGAAATTCAATTCTTTAAACAATTTTATTTTCAAAGATGAACACCCAAGGAATATTCCTGTTAAGTTTGGATAAAATGGGCTTAGCGGTTTTATAATTAGGAGATGTCCTTAAAAGTAAAAATTCACGGACGGACACCGAACGAAAAAGCGATCACAACTGCTCACGATGTCTGTTTGTTACAGGTGAGCAAAAAAATAAAGACTTGGAGCAGCATTATACAATTGAAAATGAATAAAAGTAGTAAATGATATTCATACAATAAGAACACCGCATAGGCATGGCAATATATGCCTGAATGCAAATATATTTTAAGAATACAAAATTTAAAATTCAAAAATGATCTTAAAATTAGAAAAAGAGACCCATTTATTACACATTGTCCAGAATATGTTTTTATTAATTATCAGTATAATAGTAAGTAAGATCTTAATTGATATATGGCATCTTGTCACATACGTACTACAGTTACAGTGTGTATGTTGTATGCTATGTTTATTGAGGGTCCACCAACCCGTTAAGACATCAAAATGCAGCTTTTGTCGTGACATTTCACCAGTCATACCTTTACACATTTAAAGATATACTATGCGCATCCTTACCTAAATATTTTATATACAGAAATTTATTGAAATCTATGAAATTCTTACTGAATATGTTCTACTTTAAAAAAAAGAATGAATTAAGTTAAATAATGTATACGAAGCTGCTTTCAAATGTACAAGTAAAGTAATGTTGGTCAGGTTTTTTTATTCTTCACACTTTATATTCATATTGTGACCACCTAGAGTGTGATTAATTTTAAAGATATTGTTTGCCAATATTGACCAGAGACATTTGAATATTCAATGAACTTTTATGGGTAATTGTCGGATATCATACGGATTTTAAAGTATATGGCATAGCTGTATACATGGTTGACGTATAACTTAAAGTTACCAACACAACACTTGCCTAAATAGCCTCGGTGATAAAGGAGTTAAAACACTTAGTTTTAAAATGAAGGTTGTAGGTTTGAATCTGAACAAATATTTTTTTTAATGGTTTTGTTGTTTTCTCTTTTGTTTTTTTAATAATAAGTTATTGTGCATGCCAATCACCCATTGTACAACTGTACAAATTGCAATTATGAAACTTTACACGCATACATTTATTTTAAATTATCATATATCATAAGTTGTGATTTCTTTAAAGAAAATACATAAAAAATTAAAGAAATGATACATCCATTAATGATGCATATAATTAAAAAAAATGATTAAAGAAATCTGACAAAAAAAATTGTTTAGGTATCGAAATTGCAACCTCGCCATTGCAATGCTATCCTAATTACCAATAAGCCATCCGGGCGTTAGTATGTAAGTAAAGAAAGGACAAAATTCCTATCATAAAAAATCAATTAGTAAATCTTAATAAATTACGGAAACTAGCAAACTTCTGAAAATTAATGAGTCTTAGGTCAATTTTGCCAAACAATAACATATAGTCAAAACATGTTTATTTTATATTTACAAAGAGACTGTGTAGCAATTTCCCAATATCGTTTCTAATATCCCAAAATTTTAGGGATTTTGAAATCACAAAAAAGTTTATGATAATTTACCATCATGTAATTTCCACCGAGTGGCCCAAAACTGACTAAAAAAAAAGAAAAAAAATTTAAAAAAAAAAAAATTTCAAAAAATGTTTTTTGCCAGGGGAAATTTTTAAAAGCAAAAAACTATTAATTTCCAAAAAAATTTAAAAAAAAATCAAATTCTATGCTAAAAAAATTTAAATTTTCTAAATTTTTTATTTCTAAAAAATGTTGGGTGTTTTTTAAGGGTTTTTGATTAAAATGCACCTTTATTTTTGTCCTAATATTTTTCTTTTTAAAAAACCCCCCTTAATTCACTTTGGGGGGGAGTAAATTTTTTTTAAGGGGAAATCTGTCACGATTTAAAACCCAAAATTTAAAAATTCAAATGAAACCCTTTTTTATACACGAATTTTTTTCCCGAACTTTTGCTCTTTAAATTGTTTCAAAAACTATTTAAAATTTTGAATATTTTAAAATTAAATAATACAAAGAAGGGCCCCCGATTTAACAAAAACCCAAACTTTTTCCCAACCCCCCATTAGTATTGAAAGTGACAGGGGGGAAATTTTTAATGGGAAAAAATTTGCAGTGAAAGGGAAAACAAAAAGATGCTGTTTTTTGTACCAACACAGAAAATTGGTTTTCACTTTGTTCAACATAAAAATATACCAGATACCAAGAATATCAAATGCCAGCGCTTGTATTTTCATGCAAGCTACAAACATTGCAAAGTTAAGTATCAAAGGTCAAAGTTGTTACTGAAATTTTACCTTGCTCCCATATATCTAAGTAGCCAATCCTAAGCTTGCAAATTTTAATATTTAAGGCTGCCTACATAGCAAGTTTTTGGTGTCAATAGGGTCCACAGGGGAAAAGAATTTATAATGTTGGAAAACCGGCGATTTCTATTTTTTTTTAAGGGAACAGTTGACCTTGACCTTGTTCACAGGGACACCTGGGTTAGCAATCCCAAGTTGCCTCTTTAATATAACCTACCCACATTACGAAAAATTTGGTGTCAATAGGTCAAAGCAAACTCAAAGTTATTATGCAGAGACCTTATTTTTTATTTTAGGGAAAAGTTGAACGCCCGGCCCCTCCCAAGGGAGTGGGCTTTGATATAAGCTTTCCCCCATACTAAAGTTTTGTTGTCAAATAGTCAAGGGAAAAAGGAAGTTAAATTTGGGGGTAATTAATGTTAGTTTTTTTTAGCAACCCGGGTGACCTTTGTCCTTTGGGTTGGGAAAAACATTCCCGGGGAAACCAAATTCTTAAGCTGCCCTTGATATAAACTTCCCATTTCCCCCAATCCCTTGGGGTGTCAAAAGCAAACCCAAAGTTTTCGAGCCCAAAAAAGAAATTTCCCCAAATTTTTTTGCCACCCGTGAAACCCTTGGGCCCTTTTATCACAACACCCCAGAAAACCCTTTCCCAAAGCTGCTTCTTGATATAAGCTACCCATAAAACCAAATTGGGTTGTCAATTAGGCCTAAACAAACTAAAGTTAAATTTAGCGGAAAAAATATTTTTTATTTTTAAATAACATTGACCTTGAAACCCTTGATCACAAACACCGGTAGCAATTTTAAGCTTTTTTGTCTCGGGTTTAAGCCCACATATTCCCAAGTTTGGTCGTCAATAAGCCCAAAAAAAAACCCCCAATTTAAATTTAAGGGAAAAAACCCAAACCGGGCTTTGGCATTTCAATTTAAAAAAAGGTTTTTGTGGAAAAATTGGGGTTTAAAAAACTATTTTCCCAAAATTAAACCCCCAAATAAGGTTTTTTGCCCAAAATTAAATACTTTTTAATAAACTAGTTTAAAAAAAATGTAAATAAATTGTATTTTATTTTAAACCCAAAAAAATGAAATTTAAATTTTAAAATATCAAATAAATATGAAATTTAATTTCCCCCTACAAAAAGCCCTTCCCCCAAAAGGGATGTTACTATTTACAGAAAACCTTGGGAAAAAAATTGAAAAAAAGAGTTATGGTTTAGGGCAATTTAAAAAAAAAAATTGTGGGTTTTTTTGTATTTTTTGCATTTTCTTTAAATTGGGGTTGGGCCCATTGATAAGTTTTTTTGAATAACTCTGTAATAATCCAGAAAACAGGAAAAACCGGGGAACAAAGGCAATAACCCTAAAAAATACGGGGAAAATGGAGTTTAGACTGCACTTCCTTTTATTTTTGTCTTGACCATTGTTGAAGTTTTTTTGAATTTCCAACCCATACCTTTTAATTTTTTGGGCCCCCGGGAAAGGAAATTATCAAAAGTCAGTAACTCTGTATTTTGTCAAAATGGAGTTAGGGATCTTTTTGCACTGCACTTCCTTTTAAGCCCTTGAAAAACTGTTTTTAAGTTGTATGTATTAATTTCCAACAGTAGTTTTCAAGTTATGCTCGGAAAGGAAAAAACAAAGGGGAAATAATTGAAATTAGTCAAAGGGGAGTTATGGCTCTTGTGCACTGCGCTTCCTCTCAATGTGCTTGACCATTGTATCAAGTTATATTGAATTCCAACCATTAGTCTTCAAGTTATGCTCCTGACAAGGAAAATGCAACAGACGTCTGGACCGACCGACTGACCAACCGACCACTGGGTGACTCCTATATACCCCCCCCCCCAACTTCATTTTAGGGGTATAATAACCTTAATGATTCCATGCTTTTAAATTAGTAAATCTAAATTGTATTAAGCCCTGTTTTAAAGTTATAAAAAATGAAAATATAATAATTCAAGATTGCTTCCACTTAGAACAACAAGATATTAATTAAAATTACTTTTGTAAAAGAAATTAACAAAATTACTTACAAATTTATCATATATGTTTCAGTGAATTTAGATAATCTCTAAGGTTTACTTTAATGCCAAAGTGCCTAAAATGAATTTAAAAAAAAATTAATTGATACTTATATACAGTATGTATAAAAAATACAGAGCGAACATAGAATTTTGAAATAAATACATTATGACTGTGACCTTGAGTTGGACCAGTCAAACCATCATGTCTTTACGGTTAACATTTCTGCCAGTTACCTTCCATTGGTTCAAAAGATACAGGCGGAACATGAAAACTCCTGTATTATATAATGTAAGTCTATATGAATCAAGAAGACTGCTAACAGACGGACGGCGACCAGGTACATAACAATGTAGGCCAATTTTTTTTTAGCTTATTTAATGTTAAATCCAACAGTACTATTTCTCATCTATTACTAAAACTATGAAAGTTTACTTCTATTTATAGCTTAAATAAGACTGATATAGAGATCAACAAATGTAAATAAATACAAACACCTCGCTTTTAACTACAATATTGACAATTGACAACAGTATATGAGTAAGCAGCAAGATAAACAAAATTAAAGAAATTTCCAACTAAAAACAACTTCTTAAGAAAAACAAATTAGACTTAAATGCAGATACATTAAGGAACTAAAATGCAAATATTTACATCTAATCTATAATTTCTCAATAACAATGTGAATAATCATAAAGAAGGAAAAGTGAATCCTGTTTCACTAAACTTTAAGCAGAATAGAACATTTCTTAATTAATAAAACAAAACAAATCTATAAGTGCACTTGATTAAACTTGTATATTTAATGTATCAGTTCAGAATTAATTGTAAAAATCAAAATGATAAATTGAAAATCTGTCCATAGCATACTGGTGCAACCCCTCCTGTAACAGTGCAATATATACAACAATTTTTATTTGACCATTGACCCAATGACCTCACAATCCATAGGATTAATCTATTTGCCAGTACATTACCTGTTAAACTAACAAAGGGTAAACAAATGGACACAATTCCTATTAAAATTCACTATGGCCTCAACAATATTTACATTATCATGTTTAATCTAAAATCTTAATAGAAATGATCAAAATAAAATAAGAAAAAAAGTCATGATAATTTAGCTCTGTGAAAGTGTTCTTTCATATTAATACACAAATGAATACTTGCTTTATAGCAATACAGATATATGCAAGTTTATTACAACAAAATATAGAACTGGAAATAAGTTATGCACACCCCAGAAACTTAAAATTAGTTGTGATTGAAAGTAATGACTTATTTGAGCAAAGAAATAGTAATTTGATAAGTAACAATACCAATTTAGTAATCATAAACTAGTAAATTTATGAGTTTAGTTTATTTCTAACCTAATTATTGAATGGGTTGTTTTTATCAAAAATGTTAGTGTTTATAAGTATGGTGTTGGAGCATTTACGAAACATTTACAGGTGGTTATTTTTGGTGAATGTTGGCGATTAAGTTACCTAATATGATATTATGTAGCCAAATTTTTAATACCATGTGTAACCTCCACGTGCCAGGATGATAGCCTAAATCCTTCTCCTCATAGTAAGACGTCTAATGCAATTTTGAGGTAAATTTTGCAATACTTGGTGCAGAGCTTGTTTAAGTTGTTGCAGGCTAAGTACAGGTTGTTCTTACCATTGCCCAAATAAAATTT
The DNA here is from genome assembly GCF_026571515.1 of Ruditapes philippinarum. Taxonomy (NCBI): domain Eukaryota; kingdom Metazoa; phylum Mollusca; class Bivalvia; order Venerida; family Veneridae; genus Ruditapes; species Ruditapes philippinarum. Next base: position 34,735 of record NW_026866739.1, on the reverse strand, counting down.
AAAATTTCAGTTGTGGTAATGTCAAAATTTAGGCAAAATGCCAGATGTGCTTAACTTATTTCCAGGTGTATATATAAGCATTTAAACAGGATAATTTTCAATAAAATGCACAATTGAATTTACTGAAGGGCTATAAGTGATAATAAAGAAAAGAAAAACATGTTCCATATATCATTTCAATTGTAAATGACAAATGTATATTGAAACCTAGCTTTTAATTTTATTAATTATAAAGGTCTAAAGGTTAGATAATGACTAACCTAAAGTTGTCCCTATTGTTCATTTTGACTTAAAATATACTTCAGGCACATGAAAAAAACTTTTTAAATTGTTATCATTTATAAAAAGAGCCACCTAACCAGCTACTGGGGCAACACTCAACTGTTTTACTTTTTCTAAAACAAACAAATAAATGTTTTACACAAATCTTTGAAAAGAAAATTAAAGAAAAAAAAAAGATTAAGTTTTTCCTTTCTTAATATTCATAGGTCTGTATTAAGTCACACTTGTTATTTTGTCCAAGTATGAGTCCCTTCCAATTAAATAAATGACAAAGTTCAGAAAATATGATAACAATTTGATCAGTTGACAGTCAAGCTCATTTAAAGGTCAAGGTTATATCTAAATTATACCAAATGTCTGTTTGGTCACAAGTGTTGTTTTGCTTTACAGTCAAGGTCATTAAAATCTCAAGATCAAGGTCAGTTAAACCTTTCAGAATGTCATGTCTGTCCAAGTATGAAATAAATCAATTGATTAATTACAAATTTACATTCTATTAAAGCAATAATCAGTGAAAATAAAATAATTTGACTGTCAAGGTAATACATGAGTCAATGTCAATTTGAGTTTGATATTCATGAAGGTCCTGACCTAAGAATATAATCTGTTTTAGTATGAAGTCAATTCAATAATAACAAAGTTACAGCCAGTTACAGCAAAAGAATGAAAATTTTAATTATTTGACCTTCAAGGTCAATGTCATTTCTGAGTGAAGGTCAAGGTCTGTCTGATTAACTTAAAAGTCTATTTTAAAGTCAAATATAATCAAGTTTGAAGACAGTTCATTAAGAAATTACAAAGTTATAGCCATTAATAGCAACAAGAGCTGTCAGTAGGACAGCGCACTTGACTATTCTTAGTGCTTGACAGTTAAAGAGCCTTGATAATGTAAAATTTTCTAAGCTTATAAAAGGGCCCAATTTTTCTTCAAAACCATGTTACAGTTGTATGCCTTAGAGAGAGTACTATTATGCCCTCAAAGAACATGAATAAAATTTCAACTTGTTTCAAAGCCAGTTGTCAAAGGAATATGAAAATATCTGAGGTAGAATGCAAACTTTAATAATGTAAATTCGAAGTCAAACTAGAACTCCGCGAGACTGATGTGTCGCCTTGTGAACAGTAAATAATAATAGCTGTCACTTAGGCATTTTCTTCTGAAATATTTTATTATTTTTTATAAACACCGCTCTTACAATGTACAGTACATGTACCTTGAAATTTAGTGGCATTTGAAATGATTGTAACAATGTTACATCAGGATTAACAAAACTCTTATATTATCAAAAATAAAAATACCATGGAAAAGTTTCACACAGACTGAAGTACAGAGTACCAGTTCTTGTGCACTGCACTTCTTCTCAATGAGATTTATCTACCTATGAAGATTCAAGTCCACAGCTTTATAGTTTAGGTGAAATGGTCAGGATAAAAACAATGTAACAAAATAAACGAAGGGCAATAACTCAAAAATCATGGAGTACCGTTTTTTATTGCACTGCACTTCAGCTCAATAATGTCTATCATCCTATGAAGTTTTCATGTCCAAAGCTTTAATAGTTTAGGAGAAATGGCTTAGACAAAAAATACAGTAAGAAAATTAACAAAGGGCAATAACTCAAAAAATGAGAAGTGCAGAGTACCAGTTTTTGTACATTGCACTTCTTTACAATAAGATCTATCATCCTATGAAGTTTGAAGTCTATGGCCAAGACAAAATTAAAGTAAGAAAATTAACAAGGGGCATTAACTCAATGATCATCAAGTACAGAGTTACAGTGTTTGAACACTGCACTTTATCTCAATGAGATCTATTATCCCATGAAGTTAAAAGTCATTAGCTTTCATTGTTAATGAGAAATGGCCCGGACAAACGGGTATGAAAATTCACAAAGGATAAAAACTCCATAAATAAGGAGTGAAGAGTACCGGTTCTTGTGCACTGCACTTTTTCTTAATGAGATCTATCATCCTATGAAGTTTCAAGTTCATAGCTTTCATACTTGAAAGAAGCATGCATACCAAGTTTGGAGTCAATCCAACTTAGAGTGACTGAGTTATGCTCCAGACAAGCCTTAGGGGACGCTGACACAGCCAGCAAAAGTAACCCCTATATGTTGCCTTTTCAAGGGGACACACAAAAAGGGGCATTATTCTGTCAAAATGCTTGATTGAGTTCCTTCCTCCTGTCTACAGGTTAGGGGCATGATGGTGAACAAGTGTGCAAGGTTTCAAAGCAATATGTCAATGGACTTTGAACATACTTTAGGTGGTAAGCAAACTTTAATATAATTAAACAAGAACACCGTTAGGCGGAGCATTATATGCCCAAAAGTATCTTTTTTTTTAGAAAGGATAAAGGATTTGTAAGACATGGGAATTAAATATAGTATTAGCTCCTTCAAAAAGCAATCCTTTATAGCTTAAGAACCTTCATATATGCTATTTCTAAAGCACCACCATCAAGTTGTTATCTTGTAAGTAAAAAAGCTATGACGGATGAACGGAAAAATGCCAAGGGTATAACATGATATAAGCAATTTTTTAGGGCATATAATTTATGTGTAAGTAATCATCCTATGAAGTTTGACAGTTGTAAATCTGTTAACAATATCAAGGTCATTTGATATTGACCTTTGACCTTGTGACCCCAATACAGATATGGATCTTTTATTCAATATAGGCAATCATCTTATGAAAATTGATCACTGTAAGCCAAATGGAACTTAAGTTATGCTCAAGAAAAAACAATTTTCAGTGTAAAGATCATTTGACCCTGACCTTTGACCTTATAACCTAAAATCAATAGGGGTCATGTTTTGGACTTAGCTGTTCATCCTATAAAATTTTACAGCTGTAAGTTGATTAATACTTGAGATATTGAGCAGAAACTGTTTTCAGTTTGAAGGTAATAGTGACCTTTACCTTTGACCTTATGACCCCAAAGTCAATAGGGGTCTTCTACCTAAATATGGACAATCTGCCTATTTAGTTTGAATATTGTGGGCCAAATGGAACTTAAGTTATGCTCCGGAAACCAAATTGCTAACAGACGTATGGACGGATGTCAGGGGGTATAACATAATATGCCCGAAATTCTTTCCGGCATATAAAAAGTTATGATCAAGGTACAAGTTTGCAGACAGTAACGGCAACGCCCACATGACTGTAACAATACCTTCTATTTTTTTATTTTTCATAGAAAAATTGAGCTAAAAATGTAATGTAAGTGTTGATATCATTGCCAGATTCAGAAATATTGATGAAGGCAGAAAAACTGACAATGCCCTTTCTAAACACCTGCTTGATATTGTCTTCAGAGATTAACAACATCTATTGTATAATCATCATTTGGGAGTGAATTTATCTTGTTAAACATTCTGTACCTTCTTCTCTAAACAATAATATAAACAATAAGGATTCCAATCATCTAAACAAGGTAATTGCTGTAGCTTGCCTACCAGACCATCAAACCACAAGTTCCCATGTTGTTTTGTAAGGACAATAGCACAGTAATGACAAGCTCGGTGCATTGTCACACCTGCAAGTGTATACTTTTTGCCCTCAATAGTCACACTCTTTGATGATAGCATATTTATCAATGTTACTCTTTTTGCCAATGCATGCTCGTAAATGCGAATGATCAAAACTGGTGAGGTTTGAGTGAAATATCTCACAGTTGTCCTTATTCCTACACACTTGGACCTGAAAAAAAATTACTAAAAGTTAAATCAATTGTCAAATGTTTATACCTGACACTCTATAAACATGTTTAATTCATTTTATTATGAATACATGTATATTCACAATCTTACTCTTCTTTAAAGGTGACTTTTAAAGTCAGATTTTTTGAAAACCACTTTATTTCTTTAAGGGACATTAAACTTTAGAAAAGAATACAAATAGTTTTCCCTAAAAAGGTAATATTTGATTAATATTATTGGGAGAATGGATTTAAAGCATGTCAGGAGCTTATTACATGAAGACAGAAGTGCTAAAAGTGAAAGAATTTACCATAAATATGATAGCAAAATGTAAACAAAGTGGTATTTTGACTTCCATTCAAAATACTAAATCACTATAACTACACTGTCAAAATGCTAAATATAGCTATATGGCCATTCGGAAACTGAAACAGTACACCAAAAGTAAAAATCTTTTGAATAATATTATATTCTATCAATTTTGAGGACTTTTGGGCCTCTTATATCAGAAAAAAATGATTCAGTGCCAACAAAATTCAATAGTGTAAAGCTTTATTAATAATAACTTTAATCTTTATTCTCACATGAGAGCTGTCATGACAGTTGGCTAACATAATTGCATCTTGGTTATGCATCAATGTTCCTTAAATTTTATTTCATACATAGATAGTTTCAAACATATTTATAAGAAAAAGATAAAACAAGAGGGCCATGATGGCCCTGAAAACGCTCACCTTTATATATGCCCCCAGAGCGGGGCCAGTTTAAACCCCAGGGCTTTTATTTGAACAAACTTGGTAGACACCCATTAGAAGATATTTTATGCTAAACATCTAAGGTCTAGCTCATTGAGTTTTTAAAAAAAGATTTTTTAAGTTTTAACTATACACATATAGTTAAAACCACTAGGACAGGACAAGTTTTCACCCCAGGGTTTTTATTTGATCAAACTTGGAAGACACTCACTAGAAGATGTTAAATGCTTAATATCCAAACTTTAGCTATTTGTTTTTTTTTTAAATAATTTTTTTAAGTTTTTGCTATACACATATAAGGAAAATCAATGTCCCCCTGGGCAGGGCCAATTTTGACCATAGGGCTTTTATTTGAACAAACTTTGAAGACACTAACTGGAAGATGTTTCATGCTTGATATCTTAACTCTAGCTATTTGTGTTTTTTCAAAGAAATTTTTGCTATACACATAAATAAAATAAAATCAATGACCTCTGGGGCTGGGCCAATTTTGACCCAAGGGCTTTTATATGAACAAACTTTGTAGACACTCACTAGAAGATGTTTCATGCTTAGTATCTAAACTCTAGCTATTTGTTTTTTTTCAAACAAGATTTTTTTTAAAGATTTTGCTTTACACATATAAGGAAAATCAATGACCCACGGGGCAGGGCCAATTTTGACCCAAGGGCTCTCATTTGAACAAATTTGGTAGACACCTATTAGAACATGTTTCATGCTAAATATCTTAGCTCTAGCTCTTTGGGTTCTTTAAAAGAAGATTTTATAAGTTTTTACTCTATGCATATTGGGAAAATCAATGACCCCCTGGGGCCGGGCCAATTTTGACCCCAGGGCTTTTATTTGAACAAACTTGATAGACACTCGTAAGAAGATGTTTCATGATAAATATCTTAGATCTAGCTCTTTGGGTTCTTTAAAAGAAGATTTTATAAGTTTTTACTATATGCATATAAGGAAAATCAATGATCCCCTGGCCCGGGCCAATTTTGACCCCAGGGCTTTTATTTGAACAAACTTGGTAGACACCCATTAGAAGATGTTTCATGCTAAATATCTTAGCTCTAGCTCTTTGGGTTCTTTAAAAGAAGATTTTTTAAGTTTTTACTATATGCATATAGAGAAAATCAATAACCCCCTTGGGCGGGGCCAATTTTGACACCAGGGCTTTCATTTGAACTAAATTGATAGACACTCACTAGTAAATGTTTCATGCCAAATATCTAAGCTCAACCTCTTTGGGTATTTTAAAAGAAGATATTTTAAGTTTTTTCTATCGGTTGCCAAAGCAACAAGAGTTCTGTATGGAATTAAATTCTTTGAACAATTTTTAAAGGTGACCACCAAAGGAACATTCCTGTGAAGTTTGGATGAAATTGGCTCAGTGGTTTATGAGGAGATGTCATTTAAAGTAAAAGTTTACAGACACCCGACAGACGCCGGACGGACGCTGGACAAAAAGCGATCACAAAAGCTCACCCTGTCACTTTGTGACAGGTGAGCTAAAAAGATAATTCATAAGTTCAAGAAAAAGATATCAATTAAGAATAAAGAATAAAGTATATCTGTACTATTTTCAAATAAGTAATGCTTGACAATCTGTTCAACTTAAAATAAAAAGAGGTCATAACAGGACATTATACCTATGCATTAAAGATATGTTCTATGATCTTATCAATTTACATTCAAGTTAATTCAGATGCTAGTCAAACTGATTCAAATTCAATTTTTGCAGGCAAAATATATGTTGCAGCAGCAGTTGTCATTTAATTTCTAGTAATTAAAATTCCTGTTTTTAAGAATATAAATGTAACTCAAGGAGAGCAATATTCTTATTAAAATATATATTCAGATACCTTTTTACACTTTAATATACAACATTTATTTTTGAAATGCTTTAAATCTTAATGCTGAAAGTAACTTTAAACATTTAAAGAAAATTACAAAAAAATGGTCAAAATATACATAAATATATTTCACTGTGTTAGTAAGGCAGTATAATTATAGTGACTGATACTGCAAAATAAGTCATTAATCCCACATTACATGTAAATAATTAATTAATTATTGAATCTTTTTACTTTTCTTAAGATCTTCATACAGTTTTCAAAAGATTGAATTTCTTGGAATATTTTGGCTCATCTTGAGACATGCAGCTTTAATATTTATAGAAAGTTTTAATGTGATTCACTAATAGTGTCTTAGTGAATTCAAGTTAGTGTATATTTCAGGACATTTTTGATTAGACTCTTAAACATAACTACAGGTATGTCATTGAAATAAAGAGTTATGAAATTTGTTAGGGTGAACTTGGTGATGACCTTCTTATTATATTTCATGTTTCAAAATTACCTCTCAGTATTTGTTTTAAAGATAGTCCTATAATTGTACATTTCTTTCAAGAGCCATTGCCAGACAGGGGCAATGCTTGACTTTTCTTTTATTATTTAAGAAAAATCCAAGGAATCAAAATTACAAGATTGGTGGTCTGTTCCAAGCTTGGATCCGATTTATAAATAAATAACAAAGTTATGAAAATATTAGCAAAATTTGATAACCTTGATCATGTTACTGCATGAACATTTTGTGAAAAATGGCTGTTTTCATTGAAAAGCCTTCTGTTGCAAGTTCAAATTGCTATGAAACTATAGAAAAGGGCTTCAATCCCATTTAAACTTGGCACAAATGTTGACTGGATAGCCATATCATATCCTTTGTAACAGCATACTCAATCTTAAATTTCCTGTTATCATTGCAATGAGGGTACATCTCAAAATTGCAAAGAGTCACTATTTTGCATTGATTTTTTCCATCAAAACTGATTTTGAAGTGCTGCAACTTCTTCATGGATTGAGATAGAGTCAAAGGCTTTGCAGCATTGGTTATATGTAACCTTAAGGTTGACCTGAGGCCATTTTCAGTCTCACACAATCCAAAATTTTCTCTGACACATCCCCCCTCAGGCACCCCCATGATGTACCTATTTGATAGATAACAACATTTCACAAATCCTTAAAAAACAAGTGTTTGAGGGCAAAATAGGACATTTTTGTTACTTTTTGAAGGCTCAAAAAGGGGGGGGGATGAAAAGGCATGAAACGGTCATATTTGAATTTTAATCTAACATGTTGGTTAGATCAAAAGTTGTTTGTCCAAGAATGAATGAACCTGATACATAAATAATAAAGAAATGACAATTTAAGCCAAGTTGATATTAAGTTATTATTATATAAATGTTTTAAAGCTCACTTCAACTTTTCACAAAATCTTGACCAAATTATACTTTAATAAGTCCAAATATGAAGACTCTGCATATGAAAACAAAACAAAAAAGTTTGAGCAAATTGCAAATTTAAGCTAAAAAATGAAATTTCAGTAATCATATCTTCAATGTCAATGTCACTTATAAGTAAAGACAATCCATTTGTAGGTAATAAAGTAATAGCAAGTTACAGCCAGAAGAAGAGCAAAAAGAAATTAACTTGATCATGAGAGTCAATGTCATTTATGACTCAAAATTAATTTAATTCTAATCAACTTAATAAAGGCCTTTATCATTCCAAAGATTGTTGTGTCCAATAATAAAGACAATTCAATCATAAATAGCAAAGCTATATTTGTTTATTTTTTGAATAGTTTCTTAATGAATATTATAACAATGTCAAACCTAATATACATACATACACACATACATGTATGTATTGTTATTTTGCCATGTTTGTTCAAATATGAATAATTTCCATACATAACAAACCAATTATATAAAAAAAAATCTGTAAAATATAACAGTTTCACAATCCATTCAGAAATAAGTTAAAGAGAGTAACTGTTACAGCAAAAAATAGCAAATTCAATAATTTGACCTTGAAGGTCAAGATCATTATTTTTATTATCCATGGTCAAGGTGAATCTGGTAACTTGAAGGAACATTCTTGAACATTGTTGTGTCAAAGAAAAAGGACAATTCATTCATTATTAATTAAGCTGTAGCCACGTTGGTACATTTTTGGCTATTTTCTAAGCTAAAAAGGGTCATAATTCGGTCAAACTAGCTATAAGAGTTTTGACACATGACATGAATACTTGCATTGTGAAATTGGTTGATGTTTTTCAAGTATAAAATCATCAATATGTTTACTAGTTCCTGAGATGTGATAGGATAGGACAGGAAAAAGTGATTTCTATATAGCTCCCCCCACCACAACATAAAACTATGTTTGGTGATGGTATAAATAGCATTAAAATCTGTTAAAACTATTCATGTGTCCATAGGATACTAGTTTATACAAATTTATTTTAGCTTAATTGTATTGGAAGCTATAGGCATAGGCTTATTGAAACACTCTTAAATTCCTTCCTAGAACCAAACCAGTACTAAGCAATGATTATAAAGTCTCTAGCTCAAGGAAACAATGGCTTGCCCCTGACATCGTTTGAACCCACGAGGTCAGCAATCCTTAGATTTTTAGTTTGACTGGCTAACCACTCGGCCCCGCCGCCACATAGCATACTGATGCCCCCAATTCAGTTACCTTTCCCAGTGAGATATGAATAAACTTATGCATACAGTCAAACCTAGCATAAAGACCACCTCAGAATAAAAAATACCCTGATAATAAATAACTTATAACAACCTTCCACTGATATAAAAGAAGAAAGTAAGCTAAAGATAAAGATCACTTGTCTAAAAGGGCATGTTCAGTGGTCTTTGTTCAAATGTTTGACTGTATATATATATATTATATATATTTATAAAATTATATGATATAATCAGTTCATTGAAAACAAATGAGCCGTGTCATGACAAAACCAACATGATGGGTTTGTGACCAGCATGGATCCAGACCAGCCTGTGCATCCCCGCAGTCTGATCAGGATCAATGCTGTTTGCTATCTACTTGTTATAGAGCAGACCGCTTGGATGCGCAGGCTGGTCTGGATCCATGCTGGTCGCAAATCCACTATATTGGTTTTGTCATGACACGGCTCAAATGCTTTTCTTTAGCTTTCAATGTTTAGTCTTCTTCAGAAAAATGTTGTGAAACAGTTATCCAGTTTGTGCCTGAAATAATGCCCAATAAGGCCACAGTGCAGTCATATGACATATGTATACACCTAACCAACAAAAACTATACTCTGACCTTGACTTTTGCCCTCAATATGGCTCATAATATACACATGGGTAAAGTCCCTATCCAATAACATTAACAATAACCAAAGATTATTCCTTCTCAATGTATAAATCGGACCAAGATCTATCAATATGAGTCACTGTGACTGTTCACCTTATGACTCAATAGGGGTCATAAACTGAAAATGGTAAAAGTCCAAAACAAATTACAAGAACAATTCCTTTAAAGTTGATGATCTGAAAGAGATTTTACATTACATGTATGAGTCACTGAGACCTTCCCTCTTGACATGGACAATGTCACTACAGAGTAACATAAACCATAGATTATCCCAATCAAGTTATTTATCAGTCAAGGATAACAAAACATACACACATGCTTATGTATGTATGTATGTATGTATGTATGTTCAAAACCAACCCCTTTGCTGTAATACTCCCACTTTTTAAGTGGGGCATGAAATCTTACTTATAATTGAGACTGCTGTCATTGTCATCCATTAACACATCTTCTGTATCAGTTTCTGCATTGCAGGTAGACTTGTTTTCCATCCATGCATCTACAAGCTTCTGAACAGTCTTGCAACGAATGGACGTGCTGCAAATATAACATAAAGTTAACATGAAACAGTCTGTTATATGCTTATTTTTGTTACACTGTCAAATTATTATTCTAATTAATGTTTCGAAAGAATAATTTTTGGATAATGATTTTATGACAGAATTTCCTAGTTTATATCATTGAATATTGACTATAGAAATTTGAAATTTCTTTCAGATATTATTTGTCTTTCTGAGGTAGATCCATAATTATTACAAATAAAAGATGTTTTACAAAACTGATAAAATAGAAATCAATATTAACATTAACATGTGCAGAACAAAAGATATTATTATGCCTTGATATTCATGAATATAAAGATAAAATCAATACTTACTGGATACTCACTCCATGTTCTTCTCTGGACACTATTGTTTGGTTTGGACAGTATTCCGATTCACATGTAGACCTAGTATATGACTTCCAGATAGTGTCAAAATAGTGTACTAAGTGGTCAGCTTCATCGCCATATAAATTAATTGATGGTTTCACATTTACATTGGTATGTTGAATCCAAACAATTTTGGCCGCAGCATATTCTTCTTGGTCCATTAAATGGAAAACAGTAGACAGTGTTTTAAACACTTCATTGGACTGTTCTTGAATAGTTTCTTTAAAATTTGGATTGGTCTGCGAATGAAGATGCAGTATTGTCAATGCATTGTCTATAGTACATGTATTTTGAAGATTGGTTGCCTCTACCTGTCCTCCCCACTTCATAACCTTCGGGAAAGCTTTGAGTTCCTTTGTAATTTTGTTTATTTTACGAGTAGGTGGATTTGTATGATATTTTCTTGTTGATGGTTTTTTTTTCCAGATTTCTTCTTTCGTATTTATGTCGGCATCAGTTTCTTTTATGCCTCTTTTAGGCAGGCTGGCTGAGGATTTTTTTCTAGATCCTGGGAACTGACGTTCAAGTAATCTTCCATTAATTGCTTTTCTATTTGCAATTATGAATTTATATGGTCGAATTTTCCCTTTTAATCCTATATCATTCTTGATAAACTTGAACCAGCTTTCAACTACAGCGGATGAGTCCCTTGTCAAAATATCTTCATTTTTTGTTTCTATTTTACTCAACAAAATACCAGACCACAATGGAAGAGTTGGTAAAAACCTGTCAAAAAGGCTCTGTATTACTTCAGAGCAATAAAATTCATTGAGAACCTTCACATCAGGTTCTTTTGAAACTAATTCTTTTATTTCTGATCTTATTTCTTCAAATGGTTTTGTAAATGGTGAAGCAGTTTTAATAGTTTTGTCAAAAACAGCTTCTTCTTTCAATTCATCTAAATAGTCCAAACATTCCTGTTCTTCTTGTTCTAAATCAGTTTCTTCTTCGCTTTTAGATTTGCTTATTAGATTGTTCAAGGCCTTTTCAGTTACCTGACTTTTGTATTTGCTCAGAAAGATTATGCACATGTTCTTGAAGCTATTTTTTGCGTCTTCAAATTTTGTTGCATTTTGAAGTATTGCAAATGACTTTAAGCTTAGTTGCCTTACTTCTTTTTTAATTACATGTTTGTACCGCTTTAATATTCGGCTAAAGTCTTTCAGCATATGGGAACAGCAAAGATGATGTACATACATATCATTCGGAATACGACCACAATTGACTATTTGAAAGCATTTTAGAAGATACGTCTTTACAGTTAAATTATTAAATGTATGCAGACATGCTTGAAGAAGTGGAAAACTAAAGTCAGTTTCAATTTTCCTGATATTAATTTTTTTATTTCCACTTAGGTAAATTGATCTCTTAATCGTTGACAAAAATAGTTCTATTCTTGGAATAGTGTGTTGTGTGGAAATCATATCAGCTATCGAAACTCCAGGTAAATCATCTGGTTTAATCACTACACTATAAAGATATGGGCGTTTTTGGTCTGGGATATTTTGAACAACAGAACCAGTTGCATCAATAAACAGGTCAACAGAGTCCTTAAGAGCAGAGTTTTTAAGAAAACGTATCTGATCATCAGAGAACATTATAATGCAAAATGGATCTAAAACAATATCTCTTACATAGGGTTTACCTTCATTTTCGTAGTTTTCTTTTAAAACTTGAACTTCTGCAATGATATTTTGATGCAAGTTTTCCTTGCGCATTTGTTCACTTACAATTTTTCTAATGACACCTGGATTAGGAGCACTTGAATAATTTCCCAGACTCATTTGTTCTGTACTTGCTTTTGATAATGTTTCATAGTATACTGATGACGCTGATGAATGTTTCAGTTCTTCAGCTATACTTTCTCTCATTTTGCCAGAAACGTGTCTTCTATTTACTTCACAATCGTCATGGTAGATCGATCCACTTATAATGCATTCGACTAAAACTGGTTCTTCTTCTTGTGGTTCATTTTGAATCTTAAATTTGAAACAGCCACTACATATCTGACCTTTGCAATGGGCTTTTGCCATTGCATAAGGAGTTAATACCCTTCTACTGTTTGGTGATCTTATATTTTGCCAATCGAAAGACAGTACACACCCTTTTACAAAATCAGAAATCTTCTCGGCAAAAACATTTGTCCATTTTCCTTTTAATTTTCTAACTTGTCGACCATTTTTATAGATTATAGTCTCCGGCTGTATTTTTCTCCATTCTTCTGGTTGAACTAAAAAAATAAAAAGATTTTCTGATGTGTTGTCATCGGAAAGGTTGTTAATGTTTACTTGTTGATTTTCTGTTTCAATACCACAGTTTTCAAACACATTGTTGAAATAAAAAGTGTCATCTATAACACTTTCTTCAACGTCTTTCGGATGTGTTTCATTGTCTCCTTCTGTATAGGAAGATGCGCTTGTTCCAACGAAAAACGGTGTTCTATTTCTCTCTTCTTCACCCATTGATTCTGTTCCCTTGATGTCCGTTTGGGGTAGTTGTTCTCCGTATTTCTGCGAGAAAAGCTCTGTACCAGTATCATTTACCTCTTTTTCATTTCTATTCGTCTTTGTTTTGATGTCATTTTCTTGAGTCAATGTATCCTGTTCAGATTGTCTTGTCTTCTTATGTGTATCTGGTCTTTTTGTCCTAGCCTTTGTTTCAAATTTGATTTTGCTTCTTTTTGTATCGGGCATTGTTTTAATTCCAATTTTATACCTTGTATCATTTCTTTTAATGTCATTACATTCAGTTCTTTCTTTTTCCTCAATTATTTCCATATTTGTTATTTCTTTCTCAGTTTTCATTTTAGACATATGTCTTTCTCTATCTGTACCCTGCTTCATTGATTGTAGTCCTGTTTCAGTTGCAATGTTTCTTTTTAATTGAGTAGAGTTTTCTTCTTCTGCATATTCCAATGTATGTCTATGTTCAGTTTCTCTTCTCATGTCAGACTGTTTATCTTGAGCATCTGATTGTTTATTAATGTCTGGAATATCATGTTTCACTGTCTCTCCTTTCAAATCAAACAAATTTGTCCAAGTATCATCCTTTATTTTACTGCTTTTTTCTTTATCCGAAAAAATTGCCTGGAAATTCTTTTCTAATTGTGTTGCCTTTGTTGGTGTGTACTGTTGCTGTGTCTTTTTTTCAATTTCAGATGAAACAGTCTCTTTCTTAATGTCCGATCCCTTTGTATTTGTTTCAAATATTTTTTCCTTCTCTTTTTTATTTGACAGTTCTTTCTGTCTAACAAATTTGTTATGTTCTGCATTTATTTTAAAGTCATTATATTCAGTCATACCTTCTTTAAGCAATGTTTCATTTCTATTTACATTTGACATTTTTTTTACTTTTTTTAATTTACACATTTCTGATTCTCTTGCTGTATTAGAGTTTTCAGGTTGTGTATGTGTTTTATTTGCATTCTTCATCTTGGATCTAGACAAGTTTTCTTTTGAGTTTTCAATTGTATTTGACAGTGTTGGTTTACATTTTGTGTCAGGTTGTTTTTCATCAGTTTCATCTATTTCTTCTGATCTCACTTTTTTAACTTTATCTGTCTCACTATATATATTAGACAATTTTCTTTTAGTATAAAGCGGTTTTGACTCATATGCCACTTTTTCTTCTTCTAAGGTTGACAAAATATTATCATTTCCTCCATCAAACCTTGCATCATATTCTTCATTTTGATGTGTTATCTCGGTAGAAATTTTTTCAGTTGGAATATGTTTTTTTCTTCTGTTTCGATAGTATTCTACCTGTTGTTTCAGTTCTGACAGTTCCATGGACATTCCCACAACAGCATGTGTTTGACATTTACCATTCAAAGTTTTTGCTTGACCTTTAGATACAACTTTCCTATTTTTTTCATCTTTCTTAGACACTTTTGTCTCACAGCAAACCCTTTGTTGCTTTTTTCTCACCATTTTAAACATGAACCTGTATTCGAAAAATACTGAATTATAGTTTATCTAATTTGACAAAAACATTCTTTTTTCAATCAAGAGTCATGATGGTCTTTCATTGCTTACATGAGTGATCAGACAAAGGAAAGAAGGCATGATTGAAAAGCATTCATCAATATAAGGACAATTTGATGTCAAAAGATTAAAGTGCCCTTTAAATTGTACTCATTTAGACCAAATTATTCATCACAATCTAATTAGATAGTTTTAACATTAATTATTTTGTGATCACATCAGTAATTGACTATTATGATTTTTCAGGGTGGTATTTGTGTTTTGGAAAGATGTCAATTTCATTCATAGCAGACTTCACCATCATTGTCGTAGTCACAATAGTCCTACCTGTCTTAGTCATCACAGTACTAGTAACTAATATTGCAGTGAAATTAGTTGTTGTAAAATTCATACTCATACTTGTTTTGGTGATAGTATCATGCTCTTATATGTAAAAGTTGTAGTCTTACTATTTTGTCTTCGAAGTTTTTTGCAAATATAGCTGTATTTGTAATCGTGAAATTCAAAATTTCAAAAACTAAAATCTTAAATGCAGTTGCAGAAGTCAAACAAACCAATGGTTTAAACTTATCTTTAAAAAGAAAATTAAAGAAAAAAAAATTAAGTATTTCCTTTCTTAATTTTAATAGGTCTGTACAGTCACACTTGTTGTTTTGTACAAGAACATGTCTGTTTGGTCACAAGTGCTGATTTGCTTACATACATTGTATGAAGCAAATCCTTACAAAAAAAGTGTTTGTTAAACACAAATGCCCCGGCTCAGATTCTTGTGAGAAACAATATTTCAAAAAATGTTTACCCAGGGTGGAAAATTGCAAAACAGATTGTAAAACACAGTTTTATAACTTGACAGAGTCATGGCTTTTTGTAATTGTGAAAAATATAAGCAATGACTTGTAATGAAGTTGAAAAATATTTAACTTTAACTTAAATACTAGTATCTTAACATGTAAATGCAACACTTGACCTTGAACCCAGCAACCCCAAACTCCATACACACTTAAAGGACCACCTTAGGTATGTTCCTTGTAAATATGAGACATTGGTAAAATAATACAAAGGCTGAACAAGAGCTGTCGGTAGGACAGCAACGCCCGACTATTCATAGTGCTTGATAGTAAAAAACGCCTTGATTAAAAGATAACATTTTCTAAGTAAAGAAAAAGGCAAAATTTTTCTTTAAATTCATATTACAGTTATATGCCTTGGAGAGAAACCTATTATGCTCTCAAAGAAGAGTATAAAATTTCAACATGTTTCAAAGCCTTATGTCAATGAATTTTGAAAATATTTGAGGTAGTACAAAAACTTTAACGTAAATTCTAAGTCGAAAAAGGGGCACAATTCTGTCAAAATGCTTGATAGAGTTATCTCCTCCTGTCTACAGGTTTGAGTCCTGATGGTGAATTAGTGTGCAAAAGTTTCAAAGCCATATGTCAATGGACTGAAAATATTTGAGGTATTAAAAAAACTTTAACGTAAATTCTAAGTCAAAAAAGGGGCATAATTCTGTCAAAATGCTTGATAGAGTTATTCCCTCCTGTCTACAGGTTGGGGTCATGATGGTGAACAAGTGTGCAAATTTTCAAAGCCATATGTCAATGGACTTTGAAAATATTTGAGGTATTACAAAAGCTTTAACATAAATTCTAAGTCAAAAAAGGGGCATAATTCTGTCAAAATCCTTGATAGAGTTACCTTTTCCTGTCTACAGATTGGGGTAATGATGGTGAACAAGTGTGCAAAGTTTCAAAGCCATATGTCAATGGACTTTGAAAATATTTAAACTAAAACAAAAACTTTAACATAAGTGGTTACGCAGACGCTCGGGTGACTTCAATAGCTCTACTTATTCTTATCGAATAGTCGAGCTAATAAAAAAAGTGTAAATAAATCTATTGTCATTACAAGTGACATTGACTTTGTGACTCCCAGCACTAACTAATCAAGGTGTGTTCCTTTCAAATATGAAAAACTTCAGCCTATAAATAAAGGCTGTATAAGCCACTGTATAAAAATCTATTTTTGGCACCCTTGACTTTGACCCACTGACCCCTTACTCAATCTAGTCCAAAAAGTGTGCAAGATATCTTCCTACCAAATATGAAAAACATCTGTCAATAAATAAAGGCTGTCTAGGCAAAAGTGTAAAAAGCTATTTTAGCACTGGTTACCTTAACCCATAGTAACTTCTTCCGAAGAAAGAATACTATGCTTGTTACTTTCCTATGAAATATGAAATACATCTGTCAATAAATAAAGTCTGTACTGACAAAAGTGTAAAAATCTATTTTAAGCACTGGTGACATTGACCCAACTGACCCCTAACTCCATCCTAAGGATGAATACCATGCAAGTTATCTTCCTACCAGATACATTGTATGAAAGAAATATGTCCATAAATAAAGGTTGTATGAGTTAAATTTAAAGTGTAAAAATCTACTTTTAGCACTGGTGACCTTTTAGCACCCAACTGACCCCTAGCTCAATCTAAGAAAAATTCCCCAATTTTATGTGCTGAGATATCTGTCAATATAATTAGGTTAATACACATGTAAAAAAGTAAAAATAATACACCTGTAAAAAAGTAAAACTCTATTTTTGACATTGGTGACCTGACCTTGACCAAAATGGCCCCTTAGAATAAACCTAAATTTGTTTTTACATAAGTGGCCTGGACCCTGACCCTAGTGACCTTTTACTCAGTAAAAAATAAAAGGGCCATTAAAATTTTTAGGTATTCAACTACCAAATATAAAATATATCATTATATAAATGAAGAAATTAGGATATAATTTTAAGATAAGTACAACTTGCCGGAATAGGTTAACCATAAAAGGCTCTATTTTCAAAGTGATTCAAAACTTTGACTGTGACAGTCAAAGTAATTTAAAGCTTTTCATTTTATCTTAAAATAATACATGGTATTTACATCTTCACTTTTTGAGAAAAACTGATGAAATTTGTATCAAAACCACAGTACTGCCTGGTTATGCAGTAGAAGTACAACTTTTTAAGACAGTAATGCAGTACCTGAGTACCAGTAGCGGCAACATTTTGAAATAGTAATTCAGTATCAGAACAAGGACTTGCAAAAACACTTCAGTACCAGTATCAGTAATGCAGCTCTAAGTATGAAGACAATACACTAAGAACTTAAACAGTTATGATCAAGGTACAAGTTTGCGGAAGGCAATGCCCACATGACTGTGACAATACCTCTTATTTTCTTTTTCAAAAGTCTCGCTTAAAATATATGATTGTGATTAAAGATTACCCCAGGTCGGCACATTTGTCAATGTTAGAGCAAAGAGGAAAACTCTAAACATTTTAAGTTTGGCGATCTAAAGGCATCCACACAGTTCATACCTTGACGTTTCTTTCATTGAAATAAAATAATTAAAATAATTGATGTGTAATTCCTTCAATATTTATATTTAAAGGTATCCTCCCGATAAGTATTAATACATGTAAGAATCATAAAGGAGTATAACAAATTATTCAACAAGAACTGTCAGAGGACAGTAAGCTCGACTATTCGAAAAAGTTGTCACAAGGGTGATTTATTGAGTATAATAATGCTTACCTATGAATACATAAAATTGACAGAAAAGGTACAAAGGCTTGTTATTAAGATGTTTTATCAAGTAAATCATTGCTTTATTATTATGAATGCATAAAATTGTCCCAAAAAAGGCACAAACCCTTCAGTTATGGAGAAAACAGCTTACAAGCAAAACTTTACCATGAATTTCTAAGTTGGAAAATGGGAGAAAAATCAGCCTAAATGCAAGGTAGAATTATGGATCTTGGTCAGTGACCTACAATTATGACCCTAAATGCATATGTGAAGTTTTAAATAAATATCTTTAATAGTTATTGAGATATGTAAAACTTGCATGTAAACATTAACCATGAGACTAAGTAGAAAAGGGGAGATAAATCAGCCTAAATGCAAGATAGAGTTATGGAACTTGGTCAGTAACATACAATAATGACCCTTCATGCATATGTGAAGTTTCAAACAAAAATCTCTGATATATTGATATATGTAAAACTTACATGTAAACATTAAGAGACTAAGTAAAAAAGGGGAGATAAATCAGCCTAAATACATGACACAGATATGAGTGCTATTCAGTGATAATTATCTATGACCACAATTATACATATGAAGTTTCAAGTTAGTATCTTTAATAGTTTCAGAGATATGCAAAAACTTACATGTTAAAACTTAACCAAGAAAAGTCAATTTTTTTGTACAAAAGGGAGCCTAATTCAGTCAAAATACACGACAGAGTAATGAATCTTGAAATGTGACCTTCAATTATGACCCTTAGTACATGTGTAAAGTTTCAAGTAAATATCTTTGAAAACCTTTAACCAAAATTTCTAAGTTTCAAAGGGGAAAATAATTCTGCAAATATTGCAGGCAGAGTTATGCAACTTTGCAAACTGATGTACATTGTTACTATAAAAAAGTATTGTAAATTTCAATTCATATCTCAAGCAATAATTGAGATATTTGACATTACCAAAAACTTTAACCAAAATTAAAGTTAAAAATGGGCATAATTCTGTAAATATTGCAGACAGATTTATCCAACTTGTCAATCTGATGTATATTGTTATTTTAAATAAATATTGTAAGTTTTAATGAATATCTCAAGCAATAATTGAGATATTTGACTTTACAAGGAATTTAACCAAAATATCTTAGTTAAAAAGGGGCATAATGCTGTAAATATTGTAGGCAGAGTTATCCAACTTGTCAATCAGATGTACATTGTTACTATAAATAAGTATTGCAAGCTTCAATTGAATATCTCAAGCAACAAGCAATTATCATAGTATTGCAAGCAATCCATAAGTCCCCTACCGGTTAGAACCCCAGCAACATTCTGAAGTGCATTTCACTTATGTTTTATTTGTTGAAAAAGTTCTTTAAAAGTGATCACAGGAAACATTTTTTATGTACAGACAGACGGACTGAAGTACACTCTAAAGTTAATTCTTTAAACATCCCTGTTATCAAAATATAACATTTTTAAAACCAAAATTCTCAAAAAGGAGATAACTGCAAGATGTCATACATGAGTGTAACAAAAACAATTAGTAATAAAGGTGTTGATAATGATTAAATGAATGTGTTTTTTTTAATTTGAAGTAAAAGAAAGTGAAAATAATGAATGAGAAAAATTCAAAGTTCAAAGAGGAGATAATTCTGGAAATATGGATGCTAGATTAATAAACCTTGTCATATTATTATGATGTGGGAGTTTGAAGAAAATCCTATAATGATTGAAAAAGTTGGAGTAAATGAAAAAAAGTCTAAGTTCAAATTAGGGGCATAATTCTGGAAATAGTCTTGCTAGAGTATTCAACTTTTTCACAAATGTTGAGTGATAATAAGAAACATAGATATTAAGTTTGAAGTAGATACATTCAGGAAAAAAGAAGTTATTAAAAAAAACAATATTTTTTTTATGAAAATTCTAAGTTCAAGGGAGGAAATTCTGAAAAATTTTATGCTAGAGTTGAAAACCTTGTCACATATGATGTGGTTGATGACTAAAAACTTATATTTAAAGTTTGAAGAAAATACCTTAAGAAATAAAGAACTTATAGTGAAAAAACGTTAAAACTAAAATCAGAAATATTGAAATTCAGTCTATTTGTTGCCATAGCAACCAGGATTTTCAACATAGGAAGAAAAGAAAAGAATGTGAATAATCTCCATACTGCCATCTATCCATATAGCAAGTTTCATAAAAATATTTTCAGTACTTTTTGCGCTATCACTGGATCCAGGTTATGTGTAAAATTTGCCATATTTTCATTCTATTTGTTGCCATAGCAACCAGAATTTTCAACATAGGAAGAAAATAAAAGACCTGCATAATCTTCATACTGCCATCTATCCATATATCAAGTTTCATAAAAATATTTTCAGGACTTTTTGCGTTATCCCGGGATCCAGTTTTGTGGACAGACGGAGGGTAAACCTACTCCGGTAAACCGTAAGGGTACAAATAATTGAGATATTTGACTTTACAAAAAACTTTAACCAACGCAGACGCTGACACCTGGGCAACTACAATAGCTCTCCACATTCTTTGAATAGTCGAGCAAAAAACTGAAGTACATTGTACAGAGTAATAAGTCTTAGACAGTGCACTTCCTTTCACTGATCTCTATTATTGTGCACTTAGAAATTATAGTCTTATCAAACATAGTTATATAATCACACATATCATAAAGGGATATATCTAAAAGAAAGATAGATGATTTTTTTTTTCTTATACAGTGCAGTCCCTTTTACTAGTCTCTATCACTGTGTTAAGATTTAATCAAATTTCTTCAATTATTTAC
Source organism: Ruditapes philippinarum (assembly GCF_026571515.1). Lineage (NCBI taxonomy): Eukaryota > Metazoa > Mollusca > Bivalvia > Venerida > Veneridae > Ruditapes > Ruditapes philippinarum. The sequence goes on along the minus strand of NW_026866739.1, from coordinate 13,516 downwards.
AATTGATAATCAAGACAATTATAATTAGGTCCACAAATGGCACGAAGATTACTAAAAACTTAGTCATGTTCATTGTAGAGTGTTAATGTTCTTTGATACTACAATTGGTCTGAAATCAAGTTGGTCTCTTTCATTGAAAATCCATTGAAATATCATTTATAAGTTATAACTTGGGAGTTTTACTAAGTATGTACAAACATTATTAATCACAATGTTTACTAATAGGAGATAATAAAAACAAGATTGCATTTGAGAAAAATGCTATGCCACCGCAATAATACAACACTAAATAGTAGTGTAGGAACAGATTTTTTTGTTTCTATACAATTGAAGATTGTCATAATGCATATCTAATTCTTATTATCAGATTAGTGGTTTAATCTATTGTTAACTCAATAAAAGATCAGAGTAGGAATATATCAAAGCACTTGAGTCTGGTGAATTTGGTGGTGAAGTCATATTTCACACAGCCTAAAATTTCATGACTGCATCAAAGGACAACATGTAATACACTTTGTCAAAATCTAGGTCAGCTGATATCAAAGTTCACTTTTAATTTTGACACTTGAGGCAAAATTTGAACAACTTTGGTAGAGTACCTATAGATGATATCATTTAACAAATATTAAAGCTCTAAGCCTTGTACCTTCAGACAATAAGATTTTTTTAATTTTTTCTATATGTATATATTGAAAATCAATGACCCCAGGGCTATTATTTGAACATTCTTGCTAGAGGTTCACTTCACAATGTTTCATGCGAAGTATCTAACCTCTAGCATTTGTCAATTGCTAGGAGAAATTTTTTAAAATGTTTTACTTTAAGTTTTTACTATGTAAATATGAGGAAAATCAATGACCCCCGGGGCCGGGCCGATTTTGACCCCAGGGCTATAATTTGAACAATCTGGGTAGAGGTCTATCAGACAATGCCTTATGCAAAATATCTAAGCTCTAGGCCTTTTGGGTCTTTACAAGAAGGTATTTTAAATTTTTACTATATGTACATATAGTGAAAATCCATGACCCCCGGGGCAGGGCTGATTTTGACCCCAGGGCTATAATTTGAACAATATTGGTAGAGGTCTACCAGACAATGCCTTATGCAAAATATCTAAGCTCTAGGCCTATGGGTCTTTACAAAAAGGTATTTTTAAGTTTTTACTATATGTACATATAGTGAAAATCAATGACCCCCGGGGCGGGGCCGATTTTGACCCCAGGGCTATAATTTGAACAATCTTGGTAGAGGTCTACCAGACAATGCCTTATGCAAAATATCTAAGCTCTAGGCCTTTTGGGTCTTTACAAGAAGATTTCTTAAATTTATTCTTATAATTCCTTTTGGTTGCCATGGCAACCAGATTTCTGCATGGGATTAAATTCTTTGAACAACTTTGGAAGCCCTTCACCCAAGGATCAATTCTGCCAAGTTTGGTTGAAATTGGACTAGTGGTATTTCACAAGAAGATTTTTTAAGTTCACTATATAATCTATATAACACACACACACTCAAACAAACAAACAAACAAACACACACACACACTCACACACAGGTGAATCGCTATATGCCACCGCATCGCAGATGCTGCGGTGGCATAATAAAAATTAAGTAAGGTTGACCAAAGGTTCTTAACATTATACTTCATCTCTATGGTCTCTATTATTAATAGCTTCGGACAAGCATTAGTGAATCATTTAAAGGGACTGGAGTAAATCAAAAGATTAAGCAATGTAAAATTTATGGTTCTTTGGCACTGTACTTTGTTTACTGGTTTGTATCACTTTGTTAAGTTTAATGAAACATAATTGGAAGTTTAGCAGATATACCCCGGACAAAAAGAGAAAAGTCAATAATTTAACAAAGTATAACACTGCACTTCATGGAACTGGTCTCTAACTGTGTAATGTTTCTTTATGGGTTTTCTATATGCTCTGGACAAGCAGTTTTCTGTATATTTAAAGTTGCATGCCTCCAAGTAAACCAAAATATTTCAAGAAAATCAAACTTGTGAAAAATTGTACTATAATATTAAGAGAAGTAAAGAAGATCCAATATTTAAGTAAAATGTGATTGTTATGAACGATAAATCAAGTTTGCAGTATTCATCACCATATTTCTACTACATTAATAACACATTAGGGGCTGCTTTTGCATATTTTGGTAATTTACATTGTAATTATATCAGACATTTGACCTCTACAGAATGTGTGGCCTTGACCTGGAGGGAACAGTGAAAAATATGAGCCCCCTTAAAAATGTACTGTAAGTTAAGTTATATTATTTACTTTTTCCCATGAAATATAGTGCTATGTTAAATAATATCAGTCAAATAATATATATTTCATATTTGTAAAAAATAAATATGAAATATAGATTTGAAAGTGGGCGGATTCAAAACTCATATTTATTTTAAGGGACTTTTTTTGCCAATCTGTTTGTAAAAACTGATAAATAAAAAAACCACTTTTAGTTGAACTTTATTTTCAATACTATCTACATTTATAGAAAATGGTCTAACTAAGAAAATAAATCCAGACACCAATATCTTTAACTGTACAGACGTTTAAAAGAGTTGTTTACTTGACTTAATGTAGCGCCAAACAGTGCGTGCAAAAACAAGACAGCATAGCAAGCAAGCAAGGGGATTCGTAACCATTTATCTTTGTTAATGAAATTAAATAAAAAGGTTATTTTTTTGTTTGAGTGAAATATGGTATATATTTTCACTCAACATGATAAAATTCCACTTATTTTCACTAGTGTAAATATGTGGCATTTTTTCATGTTCATGAAAATATATTCCATATTTCACTCAAACAAAAAATATCCTCTTAGTTTATTTTTTAAGGGGCTCATATTTCACTTTTTTTTGGTTATTGTCACATTTAGGATGAACACAGAGGTTTTTTTTTATCAATGTCATGTGGTCATATTTTCTTCCAGGTCTGATACTCATGCCTGTGGGCAAAATGCTCCGAGGACTCAGGACGGTCAAAATTAGAAAACGCTCGCCAAAATCTGCCTATATATCCTCACGAGTCACGCCCACAACGGCGTTCATAATGATGAAACACACTAACAGGAAATAGTCTACTTTCTTAACAATAACACAGGTGAACGTCGCATGGCCATGACTTACACTATACCCCCGTTCCCCCTCTACAACCCTTTAAACATCCTCCAAACATCATAAGTATTGACAAAAATATATTTGATGGAAAAAAAAATTGTGCTTGAATATTACTTGCTACGAATAATCAGCAAAGGTGTCAGTGTTGTTTCCTTAAAAAGTATTTATTTATCTAAGATTTGACACCAGGATTGTTAAGATCGGTGAAAAATTGATGAATAAATGCGGTGATAATTGAGATGCTAGTGATATTTCTATGCAAAATGAAAGTAGAGTAAAATACCTTTATACGGGGAAGTCAAAGACCGGGCCCGCGAAGCGATCCGGGCTTTTGCTTGCCCGGCTATAGACTACATGTATATATTTAAAAGAAAATCAAATAAAAAAAAATTAAAAAGTATATAGAATTCTATACCTATCAATGAAATTTTCAGTGTCCGTTCCAGTCAGGCGCCGCCATTTACAATGTAACTCAATGATAATAGGCGGGGTATTCCGATATCGGAACAAATCTCAACTTTTCGGATAAAAGATAATCGTCGAGTATTCCGAGTGAAAACGGAAGCGGTGCATGTAATACCGAATGACACCTTTAAAACGGAAAGAATGAAAGGAATTTTTAACGACTTCCCCGTTCATAGGCTTCGCCTAATTTCATATTAATTTTTTCGACTCATAAATTATTATTTTTTCTAAAATTTATTTTTGTCAATACCTATGATGTTTGGATGATGTTTAAGGGTTTTTAGTTGTAGAGGGGGAACGGGGGTATAGTGTAAGTCATGGCCACGCGACGTTCACCTGTGGCTGTGAACAATAACATGCAACTTACCCTTTATGATTAACGCTTCTGTTTATTGGTTAATTCTACTGCTGCTGATTTTTACCAGCCATTAAATGCACGATAGACAGTGTTTTGGTATAAATACAAAACACATAAGCCCATCACACAGGTAATGAAACTGGTTTCACAATGCAAAGTCAAACTATGTCGAATAAAAATCAATTGAATTGTTACTAGAATTCACGACTTCCAGTTTCCTCTTCAATAAATCTATTCCTTTGGCAGAATTTTCCGTTTGATTAATTATAGTCCATAACGTAAAGACATCACTTTTACTTATTTCTGCTATGTAATTGTTAGTGTATTTAATTCATTTTTATTGTAACTTCTAAGTTTGCATCGAAAGTCTGTTTTAACACAGACCACTCACTGACAGCCATGTATACTGTTGCATTGTGGGTGTTACCAAGGCCAGCCCGTTTAGTAACGAAAAGAAAAGAAAACTGAAACGAAAAGTTTTATCAGAAAAGTACTGTAAAAATATTTTTGTTTTATTTACTTTATAATTTTGTCATATTATTTTTCGTGTTATTTTTGTAGATATAAGTTTAAAAGCTAGAAAGCTTTCTCGTTATCGTTAGATGAAAGCCCATTTTTTGAGTAGAGTAGGTCTACTATACTCAGTACTGTATATTACCACTATTTTAAACAAGTGACTATTTTGATATAGTGAAAATTGGACAATTTATATCGGGTCACTTAAAACAAACAGTTTCTTATTGTTTTTCTGAAAACATCTGACAATTAATCAAGTGTGGCATTTCTGCAAGTTTTAAAGTTAATACAACATGTGATTTTATGCAATTTAGTCAGGCATGACATCAGTGCCACAGAATAAAGAATGTGTTTGAATTTAGGTTGTGATTGAAAATTGGTTGCTTCGGGATACTTAAGCAGAGTGCAACTTAAATTCCTCAACATAATTTAGAGTTAAATATCCTGGAGCTTCAGAGCCTCAAGCTGATGTATAAAATTAATCAAGATCATCTTTAAAGTTTTATTAGAATCACGGATTTAAATAACAATTAAAGTCCGTGTTAGAATACAGTAGCTTATATTAATATTTTGATGTTATCGACCTTAAATTACTTATAAATAGTCACGGGTCACTGGCGCGCAAACTCCGACGAATGGCGAATTTGCTTTAAAAATACAGAGGAGTTTGACCGGCGCGATATATTTTCAACTATGGAAAGCCACAATTCATTCATATGTTTTTTGGAGCTCACTCGGTGAAATATATCCAGATCTTACACTGAACTAAACAAATATCCTCTATATCTACTGAGGCATACACAGATTGTTACTTGCAAGTAACAAAACGTCCCGTTTTTTAAACGGGCGTATGAAAAAGGAATCCTGATCCATAAAATTTGGGTACGGTGAAATTAGAGAGCTCTAACCTTTTTTAGCATATAATTTATTGTATTATTTACTTTATAAGAAAAATTAATTAAATAAATATAATTTTTGTGCATCTTCCAAGAACTCAACAGCATTTTTTTAGTCAAAATTTCTTTTAAAAATGTACAGCAAGAAGGCCAAAAGGCCCTAAATCGCTCACCTGAGAAACAGTGTCTGTAAAGACATAATAATGCTCAGGTAAGCGGAAAAGTACGCCGCTTGTAAAAAAGTAGAACATCAAATATGAAACTGTGTATATTGTCCAATTTTAAAAGCTCTAGCTCTCATTTCGGTTTCAAAATCTTGATAAAAGTTTTATTCTGCATCTGAAACAGTGCACTAGTTAGACCAAGTTTCATAGCTGTATCTCTTTCTTTTAGAAGTAAATCACTGGATAAAACACTTTGTCAACTTATGTCAAATTCAACTCTTTATCTGAAACTGTGCATATAGTTCAGCTTTTATAGTCTGTTATGGAAGTCACTTGTTGCTATGGAAAGTCAACGGTTTATATGGAAGTCACAAGTCGTAAATACAGTTGGTATGGAAGTTACTTATTGCTATGAATAGTCATTGGTTGCATCAGTTACATTAGATATCACTCATGTTGGTAAGGAAAGTCAATCGTTGTTAGAGAAAGTCTATGTAAAGTCATTTAACTGGTTGCTATGGGAAGTCAATGGTTGCTACAAGAATAAAAAAGGTGATAGGGAAAATTAGACCCCAGTGCTATAATGTTTTAAATAAAGATAATCCGTGGCGGTTCACTAGACACCGTTTCATTATAAATATCTACGATTCAAAATTGATGGATTTAAATAATAGTGTTTTTTTTCAATGGTTGCTATGGAAGTTACTTGTTGCTGAGAAAAGTCGATGAGTAAATTTTGGCACAAGGGCTATAATATTTTAACATAAATTTTGGAGAGTTCACTAGGCAATGTTTCTTGTCATGTATCTACGATTTAGAATTTTGAATCAAATAAGAACGTTTTTAAGTTGAACTAAATGCATACAAGAATTTTTTTAACATCCACACCACATTGGCTGGGCAATTTAAACGTCATGGCTATAATTCAAACAAACTTGGTAGAACTCCAGAAGACCATGTTTATGTCAAATATCTAAGCTCTAGCCTTTATGATTAAAGAAAATAAGATATTTTAAATTTTCTGCTTTTGACATTGACCTAGGGGCCTAGACAATTCTAACCACAAGGCTATAAATTGATCAAACTTGGTATAGGTCTACTAGACAATGTTTCATGCCAAATAGTTTAGCCCTTTTTGAGCTTTTTCTTTATAATACATATAATGAACAACTCCGCCGCTCCTAGCCTTTATGATAAAAGGTAAAAATATTATTTTCTTAAATTTTACTTTTTACATTGGTCATTATGGCCGGGACCAATTTTAGACATGAGGGCTTTAAATTGAACAAATAAAGGAGAGGACGAGTCCCCTCGGGACGGATATTCCGGTCCGAACCGCAACATATGACAGATTATAAGAATCTTACACCGGCTGCCGGTACAGACAGGAATATCTAGCTCGAAAGTAACTGTTTACGGCGGTCAAGAGGCTCTGCCGAGTTTCCGCTAAACAGTTACCCGAGAGCTAGATATTTCCGTCTGTACTGACAGATAATCCAGTGTGGCATGCAAGAAAATCCTGTCCGATATGCAAGAAAGCGTTTTCTTGCATAGCAGACTGGCGATTCCGAGGGTTTTACTCATGCCGGAAATTTCATCTGGCATGGAACCTTGTGCCAGATGAGTCGCGTGCAATACAGCACATTTTATGAATTAACCGCGTTAAAATGACGTCATTTTAGAAGGGAACTATGTGCTTAGGATGTCGTCATTTCGTTGTTTTTATTAAAGTTGTTAATTCATACGCTATTTATTGATGAAATGGTATTAATTTCCATTAACAAATATCTTAGTGAGGCAACCTATTTTAAAAATAATAATAATAATATGGCAGAATATGCAAGAAAAAAAATATCAGACAAGACTTAGTTTGCGGTTCGGATCGTAATATCCGTCCCTCGGGAACCCGCACTAGGGCGGTAATTCGGCAATCTTTTCTGTTTATCAATATATATACTATTCAGACTAATTTGAAAGATGACTCAGAGATATCTAAATAGCAATTTAGTGGGCTCATGTTTCTACATGATCAATTCTATTAAGAATGTAAGGGATTTTCAACTTACCACACTGATAGTTAGTTCTTCAATTAGTCTTTCCAAAATTACCTCTCCTGAAAACAAATAGTGTACTGGTTGCAGTGTTACACTATTATTTTGCAAATGTATTCTAGATATCCAAATCAAGAAGATTTTTTTTACACAAACAGGTCTTTGTCATCAACCTGCATGCTTTTTGCATATTTCAGTAACACATAGTTCACACACAAAGTAAGACAATGAGCATCTTAATAAACTGGGAACGCTTAAAAAGTTAAATCAAAAGAGCTGTTTCGGCACATTTTGAGTATATAGTCGTATAATTCTTAGCACTGTCGAACAATTACACAAAACTAACAATCACGTCAAAAGAGTCATTTTTACTACTAGTAACTATGTCACACTGATTGATATGTTTATAATAGAAATGTTGTTTATTATTTTCTGAAAAGTCTTGGTAATGATTTATATACGTTGCGAAATCTTGTTTAGCAATCGAACTTATATTTTATATGACTTTATATATTTTCTATATTTCTATATACTTTCTATATTAAAATAATGATTTGCCAATAAGAAACAATGGTTAAAACATTACCTTACAACACTGATGATAAGATCTCTTATTAACCTGTCGGACAGTGAGATTAAATGTGCATTACTTCAACACAAAAATCACCTGAATCGAAAAGAACAAAATGATGGTTGTTGTTATATAATCATTTTGCAAATATGATCTTTTTCACATCGAAACGCATATTTCTGTCGTGAATGTCATTGTCATAAAGCAACATGCTTAACAAGGAATTTTACAAAAAATAAGACGTAAGACAATTACATAAACTTTTTTAAAAGTTTGCTTTTAATTTGTATTACTTTAGACACAATTTTAGAAAAAAAAAGATTTTTTGTATTAATAATTCTTAGCTCTATTGAACAATGCTGAAATGGACGATACGAGTATAATGATGTCATCTTTTAATAAAATTCAATATTTATATTTGTTTTTTGTTTCTAAATCAACGGGTAAAACGATTTGATTTTAAAAATAAAACAATTTTTTTTTACTCACCAATGAAATTTAAAAGGACCTCCTCCGATGAAAATTCGAATGCTTCTGCGACACGTGGTGGTTTCAGGTGTATTATAATTATCCTGAAGCCCGGTTTCAACACATGCGTGGGTTGGTCAATAAGATCTTTAAGAGTGTACAAAAAAGCAGCTGCAAAGACTTTGACTTTGATTCCCCATAGTTGCAATTTTTTTTTGTAAATAACATGTCTCAAAATTCCATGTTTTATCAGGCATGAAGAGCGCTGTATAGATGTCGCGAACATACATGTATTGTAAGGAAACGGTAGTGCGTATATCTAACCGGAGCCGCCACAACAAACTTTCGTTATTTTAGAAAAATGGTAATCATTCCATATATTGATAGCAAATGTAGAAGTTATATGAACGTTTATCGTATAAAAATCGATTTTACCTAAATACTACCAACGTTAAGGACTTTATAATCATTTCGAATGTACCAAACTAAGTATCACTATTGACAAGTCCATATACCTTTATGCAGCACCAGCAGATGTGCCAAAAGAACAAGTTTTATGTGATAATTTATTGATCACCCCTCGTGTAAAGATTTTGTCACAGGCACCAAGAGATCATGAACAAGGAGCGTGCTTTCGGCCTTTATTCATGAAGACCCCAGATTATTGATCATATAATTTAATGGGGATTATCAATTTCAGTGCACGGGAATCGCTTTTATAATAGAAAAAATACGAAGTTCGCACTCTCAATAAAGACATGTCATAAAGATTCAGTTTGATCAGGGCAAATACTGTCAATAGATATTTTTTCTGGTAGATACTGTTCATAGACTGCTTCACACAAATCAAGATAATTCTTAAATGAATGCTTCAAGTTAAAGTTAAATGAGTTTCCAAACCTAGAACTGCATTCTCATTTAACATAGAAAGGATTTCATTATCTTTTATGATTTGCACAAGGGAAAGCACAAACACACTTTTCTTTCCCAAAACCCCCAAACAATAAACATATAAAACAAATTTCGTATGATTGGTGCATAAACTCATATTAGCTCACCGAAATAATGTACATGTTGCAAGCCGCAAATACATAATATTTAGAAGTGACCGTTTTATGTTCCGTTGTGATTTTCCTGAATTTTTATTTTGATATATTATTTTTAGTAGCTATTGATATTATAATTATAACCAATTTATTTCCTAGAATATTTCCCAGTACTCTTATGAATTACTCAAAATGTTTTCACCCCGATTACATCTTAGAATGGATAAAACCTCTTTTTATTCAAGTAGGCCTATCACAAAATTATTTCACAATGTTTTTCTGGATACGTTTTTATTCAAAACATTACATTATTGTGGCCAGCTGAATATAATTAACAATGACGTTTGCAATTACTTGATCACAGTGTATGTACATATTTTGAAAATGTGTTGTTTAAATCTCTACGACATTTGTGTACATTATTTTCTCTGAAGATGCCCATAAAATAAGACATATTTATTCAGAGAATAATACTTATTTTCTTTGAGTGAAACATGGAATATAGATTCTACTTTCCGTTCCGTTATCATGTTGAGGGTTCAATACTTCGCGGAAGATGAAAAGTGACTTCATGAGCATTACAATTATGTGACGTGACTGCTTACCTAATTTATAGTGAAAATGCAGGATTTAGATTTCTTCAACTGTCATAGTCTATTAAGATAATTTTTTATTGACGTAAACAATACAGTTTTTTGTCATATAATTGCATATACATAAATATCATAATTTTATCATGTGATTTAACAAACAGTGAACACAATTTACATTGTCAACATATTGTTTGTGGAGGATGAATAATATGTTTACATATATATGAATCAATATCATAAACAAAATCAAAGTGAAATAAATTCCTTCCATAAAATTGGCAAAGTTAACATAGCAAAGACTTTCTAAGTATAAAAGCATTGTAAACAAATTTGGAAAGATTTCTAATTATAACTTGATTATCACTCTTAAAAAGCTCTGTAAATTTAATAACATTGGGTCTTCTATAAAAATATGCTTTGATATATTGTTTTCTAAAATCTTCGTACAACGGACATGATATAACAAAATGGTATTCATCTTCAATATCTCTGTTTTGACAAAAAATACAATAACGCTCATTTCGTTCAACTCTGTTTCTAGAAAAGCGTCCAGTATATGTGAAGGTAATCTTAATTTTGATAAAGCATTACGAAACTTGCATGGCAATAAATCTAAATATGGTTCAAATCTAAATTCTGTTTTAAATTGCTTATACATAAATAATGTTTCACATTCTTGCAATCGTTGAAACCAGTTTTGTTTAAAAGTATCAATTACTAAGTTGATGATCACTTACAGAAATAATATATATGTAGTTTGACTAGCCGAAAAGGCGAGGGAATATATTTTGAATTTTAACCATGTTGAGTGCAAATGTATTCCATATTTCGTGATAAATCGAAAAATATTTGTTTTTCATTTAGGGCTTATTCTATCAGATCTATAAAGAAACATCAACAGCAACCCCACTACGGAATTTACCTCACTATGTATGTGTTTTAGCAGTTGCTAAAGAGGCTTGCAGAAAATCAATGTCGAAAAATATCCCTCTTTAGCCGATTCTTAATTTTTCATTCATTTTCGTATATAAATCGGCGTGAAGGGATTAATTAGAAGATGTATTTAATGTGTAAGTATTAGACTTTATAAAGTTCATTTCGTTAGGAGATTTTAATTAGCAATTAATCATTCAAGCGCCTCGTCTTATGGTATTTAATTTTGCACTTTTTAGTCTCTCTCCTAGCTATGATTGCTTAGCCAGCTCGACATAGTTTAGCATTTTCAACATTATATTTCAGAATGCCCTCTGCGAACTAAGCATTGAAGCTCATCCTTTTAGCAATATTACCAAGAATTTTCTTCTAGATTGTTTTGGCAGCTGAGCATTGCAGCAGAGCATTTCACACTAATATTAGAAATGCCCCGCAAGATTGCATAGCCAGAGGATCATTTTAGAAGATCAATTTTGCACTATATTTCAAAATGCTAGATGTAAGATTACTCTCCCAGTTGAGCATTCAAGCATAACAGTTTTTACATTATTCATAGGAATGCCCTTTAGACTGCTCTCCCAGCTCAACATTCCAGCGGAACATTTAACAATATATTTAAGAATACCCCGCTTGAAAACTTAGCCGGCAAAGCATCCCAGCGGGGCATTTTTACTCTATATTTAGGAATGCCCGACAGCATTCACTACGTTGCCAAGCTAGATTGCTCTACAAGCTTGGCATTTCAGCAGATCATTTTTATACTATATTCAAGAATGCCCAAGACCAAAAAATGGACTCTGGAGGATCTAATGGAGTCAAAATTGTCATCATCTCAATTGGCACCAGGGATTTCGGAAAGTCTACAAGTGCCTAGCATTTAGTCGCAGACCAAAGAAATATACTCTGAAGGACCGCTTAATATAATAAAAATCATTATTTCCCTTGGCACCAAAATTCCTGAAAGTCTGCGAGAGCCTCAATACCAGTCGCTGACACTGAAATGAACTCTGAAGAATCCCTAGAAATCGTAAATGGAATTATCTCAGTTGGCACCATATATTCCTGAAAGTATGCGAGTGTCCCAGAATAAGTCGCAGACCAATGAAATGGACTCTTTTAGTTCCATGTAACGTGGGCTTAGCGCAAAACGGTTGTAACTCACTTTTTTTCCACAAAATTACATTTTTAACATTTTCAATGTATTTTGTGGTTATGCATATCCTCAGTAAGTATTTTAAATGGATTCTGTAAATTAACAAGTTAAATCAATATTTGTCAAAAGGTTGTATCTCAAATTGCTTTTAATTATCAGCGCAAAATGGTTGTATCTCAAGTTACAACCTTTTTGCGCTTAAAATTCTGAAAGTGCAATGGAAGTAAATATGCATTCCGTTTGTCTTATTTGAATCATCACATGAAAAGGAGGATATAAGGACAGTAGAAAAGATTTTTTGTTTTGATATATGTAAATATACCTTAAATATTGGTAAAAAACCCAACTAAATTGTGATTTTATATTATCACATATTATCTTTATGGAATATATTTAAATGTATATTACAGTATAGTTCAATCTCATAAATTAATTCCAATAAATGAAAAAGATCCACTGCCACAATCAGCAATTGTTTGATATTAAGTAATTGAAATAACTTTCAAATATTGAAGGACAAATGTCCATATTCTCCCCCCCCCCCCCTCCCCACACACACACCTACCCCAATAACACATACAGTTTATAAAATGACAAGGTGGACAAATTTAGCCCCTTATAAATCGAAAATTAGCACCACACTAATTTTGACAGGGCAGACAAACGAACGTTTCCATATTTTGAAAATTAATGCAAGTACATATAGATCTAATTCAGAATATCTTCAGTTTATGCTCATAGTAGCAAAACTTAAATTGTTGCAGGCACAAATCTGTTCATGGAAAGTATGTCAAGACCACCTAGCTCAAACCCGAAATGCTTCTGAAATGCTTTTATTTTAATTTCTCAAAAGCTTCTTAATTTTAGTGTTCTTATCAAGAAAGTTACTCATGGCAATTTACCTGAATATCTTTTTCATCTTTTGCAATTTTGAAAGAAGTACAGTTACAGTGAATAAATATTCTTTGTGGAAGTCAATACTGCTAGTGCTTTTATTACATTTTGCTACTTTTATGACAAATTATATTACATTTGTCACCATTTTCTTCATGGTACAAGCATCTTACATTCTCAAAAACCATATTATAATGTGAATGGCTTAGAAAATACTATAGTATATCATATAGGTATAATTAAGATAAAAGAACGGAAGGGGATATGGGCCCCTT
>NW_026866738.1:0-28572 GCF_026571515.1 Ruditapes philippinarum | reverse complement strand
TAAAATGTTATAGATTGTTATGAATAATAGTTCACATTAAAGATAATTTCACAAAAACATATTGGCATTTTTATTAACTCGTGCCAATGGGGTTTATTCCTTTTTGAATCATATGCCTTACTGTTCTATCCAATATCTTCAAGAGACAAGAGAGTTCAGGAAAGCATAAATAATGGAATGTATCAAAACATCCAGATTAAAATAGCAGAACGGAAACAATTTCCCGGAAGTAGGTTCGGGTTTAAAAAAGGGAACAATTTCGTGAGCAAAACAAAAGCGTTTATGTCATATATTCCATAAAACACTTTAATAGTAGAATTAACACGATTAACTTAGTTTATTATCAAATGAAATTACTATATTATATCAGTCTAGTATTGAGCTTTTTAAAACAAAATTCAATCAAAATCTAATGTGAATCAGGTATTTTTAGATAAGAACATTATTTACTGTATCAACATATATACATGTATATACGGAATATTATGTTCTTGTAGCTTTCTGGGGCTTTGTATTTTGCTACGGACAGCGGTGGAAAATTAACATCTCGAAGGTCGAGCGAGATATCAATTTGCCAACGTTGCGAGTAGAAAAATACATAGCCTCAGAAAGCTACTACAACATAATTTTCCTTATATTATATACCTATTCGTTTTATTCAGAAAATGAAATGTAGTTGTCAAGAAATGAATTCATGAATGACTTGCAAAACTGACCAAGCAATTAATAATGTTGGTTCTCGTTTCCAAGTGAAACGTTATACAAACCATTTATTAAAAGATCGAAACCAACGTCAAAAATAGTCCGACACTTCCATATACGGTACCGTATTTGGCACTAACATAATTCGGAAATTTCTATCCGTTGAAGTGTATGTGCGCTTCAAGATTTGCGTGTATTTTAGGGAGAAAATGTATAGGTATAATAAAATAAGTTACATCCTTTAAGTTGATATTTGTATAAATTGATTAAACCTTTAGTGAAAATTGAATAAGTTACTGTGGTTAAGCTAACAGTTAATTCACATTTAGAAACATAGAAATATGCCTGGGGAACTAACTGTATATTTGGCTTGTTCACTACGATATTTTCCTTAATAATAAGGAAACAACTATGAAATGATTTCTGTCGTATGAATCATAAAAACAACAAACTAGAAATGTGTCGTCACACCACGGATGCCCCCGCATGCAGCCAAAATTGCAGATGTTATAATATTTAGTTTAAAATGTTTGGACAAACTATATTTTCTTCATTGTCAGTTCAAAGTCCTTAAAACTATTCAATGTAAACACAAACCATGTTTATTCAAAGTTCAAGGCACTGAAACTATTCAGTGTTAACCTTTTGTAAATTGCATATTGCATATTTGTAGCCAAAATAATGGCAACATACATTTCCACAAAAGTATGAGTGCTGAAACTGAAAATTCAAATTTTTTCCAACATTCTAGAGAGATAACTTTGTCCAAAATCATTGAACCATGACCAAATTCAAACATGAACTGCTTATTCCTAAGATATATTTACATGTCAAATTTGAGTTGAATGTGTACAACCATTGGGGAGATAATGAACGGAAACTAAATTTTTTTTCAAAGTTCAAGAGGGATAACTCTGTCAGCTATCATCAAACCATGACCAAATTCGAACTTGACTAGTGTATTCTTATGAAATATCCATTCGTTAAATTTGAGTTGAATATTTACAACTGTTGGGGAGATAATGAACGGAAACTGAAAATTTCCCTTTTTTCAAAGTGAAATTAGTATATATAACTCCGCCAAAATCATCGAACCATGACCAAAGTCGAACTTGAACTGCTTATCCTAAGATGTATGTATATGACAAACTTAAGTTGAATATGTTATATATACAAATATATTAAATTATTACAATTTACATCATGTCACGGATTTATATTACATCTTAAGTATGTTATGACTAAACATAAATCTCCGTTAATAAGTGATATAGAAAACACTGTTAAATAAAGAATGTAACAGCTGTATCCACAACATTAAATCTACGTAGCCTCATCAATTATCATTCCTACATCTAATTTAAACTACTTCAAACTGGAAAAAATATAATCACCGATTTACCTATCCCTACCTATCATGTAAAAATACATACAATATATCATTGGGCTTATGATGACAAAATGACAATCAACAGAGGCATTCAAGATTCAAGGAGGAGAATATCACAATAGTTAACTATCAAATTAAATTGTTATATTAGTGTAGTAATTCTGTTTAACCTAAACATTTTCATTCTGAGTTAATAGATTACTGTACATAAATACACTTTTAGATGAAAGTTTTTGATTTTCAACTATTTCCATAAGCAGCATTACTCAATCTGAACATAGTTTTTGTTTGGGGGTTGCGTTCATTGAACGTAGCCTTTCCTTGTTGATCTTGTTTATCATATTTTGTAAAATACATTTAATTTGATATTACAACAATTTGCCAGACTATTACAACAATTTGACAGAATCCTCCACAAATTATATTCCTTGCTATAATTGATGTCAGGTGCATTGTATACATAACACTATATAGACCCTTTCATTTAAGACCGTATTCAAGTTCTCGCCCTTGGATGACGTCATTGGGGGATACGGTGGACACTGCCGATACGATTAAGTACAATAATAGAGGGATATAAAGATCTTAATCCTTTCTCTTGTAAGATTGGCAGATTGAAATTGCCAAAATGTTGTGTAATTAATAAGATATTTCATAAAAAGGATGGTGAAATGAATAAAAATGTTTACTATAATTAATTAAGGTTAAGGATTTGTTTTAATAGTAGACCATATTGCTTGATAACTGATCATGATTACCATTTTTGTTAGATTCTTAATAATGAAAATTTAACCAGGCAGATAAATCGTACTAACTTACTAATACCAGAGATATAGATAATGTATCTATGTCTCTGCTAATATACAATACCCAAACGATATTTTGAGTTTCAAAAATTTTAGGATTCTGTAGTTTCGAAAAACGGCTGCGTAATAATTAATTGCAAGATACTGGTTTATTAAAACTCATTTTGATTTAAGCATTACTAAGACAAAGAAAAACAACAATATAAATCTATGTAATTTAAAAAAAAAATGTAAAGGTATATAGAAATATAATTCTTTTGAATGTACATGACTGTATACTATTTGTGTCAGCAAAAGATGCACTCTCAAAAAATCGTATATCACACCAATATATTTAAGCTATATTTTCAACTTGATACTTTTTAATTCATACTCTGCTTATCAAATATTTAAAAGTGAAACACGTTCACAGAAATTCGTTATTAACTGAATTATAAGTTTACGTATTTTTGACTGTGCCAATTGGTATAGGACTCTGGATCGAGTATCAAATCAGTAAGGCATGAACAATAAAGTCCCTAGGGTGACCCATAACAAAATTCGGACCATATATATTTTGACAACTAACAAAAGTGACATAATCTGATGTAATATTATAACTCTAAAAAATGCACCCTGGTGATTTATGATATCACAGCCAAGTGCCGCTTGTATATACAACATAATGCACCCTGTTAATTAATATGTTACGGCCCAGTGGCGCTTATATACATATACACACACATCTATATTTATCTATGAAATAAGTAACTGGGAAAATGTCTTTATTTTTATAATCATAAGATTAGATTTTTAATATAAAAATTATATTATTATCGTCTGGTGCGAATCTAAAATGATAAAAGTCATTGCCACATGGTTTTCGTTCTTTCCGGAATATTTATAAAATTATATCCTTCACTGGTTCTTTGAAATATTTTTTTCGGCATAATGAAAAAGAACCAGTAAGTATTGGCAGAATACATTCTGCTATTGTTATATTAAAGCGTGAAAAACAATCATTAAAAGACATACTAGGCAATCTTATTTTCATGTTTGAATTTTCTAAATGCCAGAAAAAACGCACAGAAAACTAGAAAATGACCAATTAAATTTATAACAGGTGAATGGGTGTTTATAAAATATTAAAATTTGACTAAAGTACTAGCTTTTTATCCTAGCATTAGAGAAAATCTAGATCTAATAAATATATTCACTTTAAAATTTCGCTTTTACACTCCGTAGCGAGAATTAATCTCAGTTTTTTTGTTGTTTTATTTTCTATTGTCTTGATATTGAAATTATGTATGCATGCGTAAATTTTTACATGTTATAATCATAATTGAACGATCAGTATTTACGCATTTAACTTCTCAATAAGCTAACATTCTATGCGGCCTGCATAGTTTTATCCCCCATTTACGTCACATCCGGTAAGGGAAGTAACTCTTCCCTGACTGTTATCGCTTAAATGAAAGGGTCTATATATGACTGAATAAAACAGTTAATGATAATATGACTACCAGCAACGCCCAAAGATTTGATAAAATATGTACTTCCGCTTTAAACATTGTAACAATTGATAAAACGGACAGATTAATCATATCGCTATAACAAAAGGTGAACTACATAAAATAAAACATATAAAATGACGAACAACAAAAAAGTTGAGATTTAGCAGATAATGTTCACGTTACCTAGCAACCAACAAACAACGGCAGCATATGATACAATACCACGTGATTACCTAATTACTGCTTTATATACGAATATTTGCTAATACACAAAACATGTATTTTGTCTTTTTTTAACAGTAATGGATATAAATAAACTTCGGTTGTTATGGGTTTTTTCAATGTTTAGATCATTAATTTATATGCAGTGATATAAGGTAATATACGGATGTTTCTGGATTCAAAATTTCACCATTACATTGTTAAATGTTGAACACTGTTAAGCCGGTGCTAGGGGAAGTGGACAGTAACTTGCACTTTCGGGTATCTTGAAAACAGGCTCTATCAGACCGAGTCTGAAACATTTTTCGGACGGGATTCTATATTTCTCTTTAACCCGCTTATATAAATGTGCTTTGTTATTTGTAGATGATAGAACTGAATATAATAATGAAATATTCAAAACAAAAAAGGTTAATCCTATTACTCCAATCATAAGTAGCTTACAATGTACGTGGTGTTATTTATATTATCAGGCAAAACAAAACAAATCAAAACAAGACAAACAAACTAAAACAGCAACATGTTATATAGCATTAGGTAACCATACTGCATAATCATGTAAAATTAAATTTTGTTAACTCATCTTTATGCAATTAATGAATAATATTTTGTTAAGGAATCTTGGATGATATGCCCAAATGCCATGGCTTCAAAATAGATTGTCAAAATCACAAATAGATGTAAAAGAACAAGTCACATGTATGTTCTAGTACGGGGAAAGTAGGGGTGTTTTTAATATCTCGAACTCCTTGTTTAAGATTGTTAAACATGTTATTAATCAAATAAAACGTAAGGATTATTAAATATCATATATAATTATACGATGTAAAATACACCAAGAGGTACAGAAATCAAATAAATGAATAAATAAATAAATAAATAAAATAAATTCTACTTCTCTACAGCCACACCTCTCAACAACAACCGAAACTCTTCCAAAGGCTGTTGCTCAATAAAGGATATACTTTACTGACCATCATAAAAGTGTACAATTGATAAAACGGTTTTACTATTAATTGCCCTACACCGGAATCAGTTCCCAAATATCAAATAATGTTTTAATATTCTTTTATCACACCTTTTATCTTTATATGTTAACCAAGAAAGAGACAGGGTTAATATATTCACCTATCAAATTAAGAGTCTATATCAAATATCCATGCATCACATTAGCAATATCATGAAGTGATCTGTTATAGAAGATGCTTAATGAATCACTTTATCAGCAAAGTATTAATCTAAACTGATGTTATTGCCTCACGCGAATAAGCAAATCTCGAATATGTTATTAATGTATTATTCCTTTGTAACTGATAGTATGTAAAAATACTGTAAAAATTTGCCATACAAATGGTAGGAACTATATGAAGTAGTAAAACATTATTAGTGTCCAATGGATGTACGCCATACATATGTGAACTTTACATGACATATTCATATACTTACTTATCTAAACAGTCATTTTGTTTATAATATTACTACTTAGAAAGTCAATATATTCGAAACGGAAAAACACGTTTTATTCTGAGTGTGTTAATCGCTTCGAATAGAGGCATGCTTTGATACAAAATATCGAAATAAACTAATTACATATTATTGTTATATTTTCGCAGCTTGAACACGTACATATCACATTCAGCAATATCCATTAACATAAACACATCAAACCAGATCTACAAGTCTGATAATTACTCAACATTAAAATAGTCTTACTATTCTATCCTATTTTACTAATATCTGTAAGACAGTTTGTAATTACTACTTCTGTCAATTAGAAGTCGAGAATGTAACATTTCACTCTGGAAGTTCTTGAGGATGAAAAACATGTTCTCTTTTAAATGAAGTCTCAGCTGTTTAAATGATATATCAGATGTAATGTGTGATAATATGTCAGACAATGATAAACGATAAATAGATGTTGAGTATGTTCATCTAAATTGTGAAATATACATTGTAATGCATAAGGTAATTGAACAAATTCTAGTTAATCTTAACTTTTTTTAACTAATGCATAGAATGTTTAAGGTTTTAGATGTTACAATGAACATGTGTTTTATGTCAATATTAATATATAGTCTTTTACAAATCATTGGTCACTTATATGCAAACTATAGATTAGATATGTAAAATGTATGTGTATAATTATATAATGTGAATGAGACTGAAATAAAATATTCTGATCTTATCTTATCTTATCTTCTTAGGGCTTCTGCATGTTTCTATTTCAATCAACAGTAATCTCGGTGAGTTTTCAACCACAAAACAGTAGACTTGTTTCTTATTGCACTACTGAAAATCCGGTGTATCGCCGTTTTTGAGTCCTTAGTATATGCCTTGTTAGTTTCCGTGATTGTCATATCAAGGAAAAACGTCGTGTAAAATAACGTTTAAAATTATAATGGTATGTTATTAGTATTAATATCCTGTCAAAAATGAGAAAGTCACTTCGTAGATTAAAATATGATATCAGATTTTCATAATGTTTTAGAGTAACACAAAGTGTATATTTTATCTATTTTTATTGTAAAATCATTAATGAACACTAATAAAGCATGCTCAACGTTACGTAAACTTGAAATTTATATTAAATTATCGTTAATGACAGCTTTTGTATAACAGGCGGCATGTTTTGTATGCAATTACATAGCATGACATAGCATCATTTTAAATGCTGTTGCTAATTGGAAACTCGCAATTAAGATCCATGCCATGACCATAAATTTTATAATAATGTTCGTTTAAAGAGATTATTGAGATACATGAAAGCGCTTTTTGCACTTAAATTGTATCCTGATATATATCCTGATGCCGTGAACGTAACGTCAGCCATAGCAATGTGTTGTGTCATATAAATAGATATATTCAACTTTCTTGCGCAGATGCGACCAAACTGGTAAACTGGTACTTTGTTTAAAGAAAATTGAACAATGATGCCAAGATTCTAATACATTGTTGTTTTCAAGATAAAAGAATCATATACAACAACAAATCAAACAAAGGATAAGATGCAATAAATTGCAATACCTTTGCAACTGAAGTGTACTACAAATACTTAAACATTTTTTTTCAGTCAAGCGGACAATAAGAGATTAGCAAGAAATGAGCTGTGGTAGGTCGTATCAACAAATCTGAACTTTATTTCAGCTCATTAAGCGATTTTTTTTTAAAATATCATGTTGTATCGTATACTAGTAAATATATCAAGATAACTTACGAAACAACATGCCTCCTGGACCCCAAACGGCACGGATGTGGCCAAGTCTTATCACAGTCTTATCACTTTCAGTTCCTAATTGGCATAGATTAACATTAACCTGGCAAGAGTTAACAACACTTTATAAAAAGTAAAGAAGGATCGTCATGTCGGTATGGTGTTATCGTTTTAGAATGTTCATCCCATATATACGCACACCCCACATGTATGAACATGCCCAATATATTGCGGTATTATAAGTTATTCTTAATAATTCGTAATTAAATACTTTGTTCCTGCCGATAAATAAACTGGAAAAAAAACTGAATGAAAATAGAGGAATTTTATTAAATTTAATTGAATTCTGATAAGCCGGTGCTAGTGGGCGTAGGCAGTAATTTGCACTTGACAGTACCGTCCATGAACAGGCTCAATCAAACCGAGCATGCAACATTTTCAATTTTGCCGTTTTTTTACTTTCTGTAGGATTCTCTTTTTCTCTATTTTATTAATAAAGTGTATTCAAATAGGTTTATGTACAAAACATGGGCATAATCATTTTTACTTTTACATATTATGAAATATTCTTTTAGAAATATTAAATTTTAATGTTGTTTTAATAAAGTATGTTCAAAAATATAATGTACGAAATACGGGCATGGTCATTTAAACAGATTATTAATTTTTATATTTATAATAGAAATATATTTGCTGCCTAAAACATATCAGAAATGCTTTTTGAAAACAACTAGAATGCAAAACATTGAAGCTAAAAAGATAAACATTGTATATTTAAAAGTAATGAGTCTATTGTATTTACAAAAAAGCAGTATTTCTTTCAAATTAATATATATTGATTTAAAAGACAGTGTTTAAAAGAAAATAATTTGATAGTATAAAACACATGTTAAAAATCTTGACCTCGGAAGCATTTATCACAACAAAATTACAAGAAGACACAGTGATGCACTTAAAATCGAAAATCATTGTCTCTGAATCTTATATGAACTTCGTAACGTGTCATGTTCGTCATTTACAATGTACTTTACAATACAACTTGATTTTTTTTTCTTATTCTTTTAATTTACATAATAAAGGCATTATTGTCAATATTATTATTTGTATATATACGGAGATAACTTTATCAACTCCGATGAATCATTCTCGGAACAATATCTCTAATCACGAAATGTTTCCATTAGTTATTTCTTTATTTTGTGATATAATAGTTCTGCGTTTGTGCAATAAAATAATTACGGAGAACAGAAACAAGAAGTTAATTTAATAAATTTAACAAACATTAAAAGGGAGTGGATATTCTAAAGGCAAAACATTACTTTGACAACGGCAAATACTTTAAAGTTTCTTCCTTTTCTTCGTTTATTATTGTAATCAATCTTAAAATGCATTAGTTTTGTTATATTTAATGTACTTTTATAGTTCCTGTTTTATTCTGAACTTCACATCATATGGTTTAAACTTTTCCCTTCCTTCTTAGGTTCTTGTTTAAGGGCACAAGAAATGATTGAAACACAACCTAACAATATTGATTTTTAACTTTTAATTTGCATTTGGTGAACATTTTCATTCATTCGCTAAATAATAATAAACCTAAAATCCAAAAATACACTTTCATAAATTGATAATTATTTCTTTTGTATATTTTTTAAAACTTTTTTTTTCAATCCACATATAGCGACACAGCTATCTGTGTTTTACCACACAAATTATGTTGATCATCTACACGTATTACTATTTGCAACTTATTATAATTAAACTGTCATATTTACCTTTGCTGACGGAATGTTACATTGGGAATTCGGAAATAAGTATTTGTAGGAAAAAAGAGACATGGTTTCAGATGACGTCACGTTATATTTGTGCCAATATATTAAAACAACTGACAGATACACTTTGTCAGAATATTCAATTTGAATTTAATTGACTGTTTTTGTTTCAGTGAGGATTATTTGTAACAAAATTATACTGTTTATAACTTTATATAATAAATTGTGTTATTGTTAAGTGTTAATATAATAAATTGTGTTATTGTTAAGTGTTTGTTTCCGCTTGTCTTTCCTGTTTCGCCAATTTTTTCCTTAAAGAAGAAATGAAAACATCAATGGAATAAACATTTTTTTCCAGCAAATCCTGTATAAATTTGAATGTATAATTAACTAGAAAGAGGCTTCTTTATTATCTTAATTAAGTGTAACCTGTCTATATAAGCTATTATGTGATGTAATTTAACGTTTCAAGAGCTACATTTAACTTCTAGTTATGTAACATTCAATTAATCGGTTTATATGAACAACATTCCAAGATTAAACTTAGCGGACTTAATTCTAACTTGATTGAAATAGTCTGTGGGATAGAAAACTATAGAGGTATAATTATTGTCACATAGTAAACAATGGAATCTCTTGTATATCGAAAATAAATTGCTTCCTTGCCAATAGTCCTTTGAGAAAAGTTGCCATGCAATTGAAACGTATCCGGAAGTAAAGCTAGGTAGATGATCGATCTCAGCATGTTTTAATCTCGTTATATATTGACTGATTCAATAATTCAATACATATTGGCAACGGGAACATGCTTTATTATTTATTGCAGACTGTGACTATAATAAAAGGTTTGCAACATTTACGACATGCGGGTCAGAAGTCCTGCTGATTCTAGATGATATGCCGATTTTTCAATCACAAATGAGTTCTTGCTGTGTATGTCTTTATCTGGTAGACTTGTGAGCAGATAGTGTTTATATAACTTTTAAATATTATAAATAATGTCAAAGTACTTCATGTGTATTTATTAATGAACCATTCTCCACTGAAACATTAAACTGACATTGTGTTCATCAATATTTGTTTGTTAGCTTGTTGCCGTTGTGTGTTTGCTGCTAGTTTTTTTTCATTTCAGTTAATTATTATTCCCTTTTCCTAGACATGAAAACAGAACTTGTTGATATGAAAATACAGACCTTTAAACGCAAGTGTTTAGGTTCATAGGCTTCTGTAGCATTAGCACTGTACTTATTTTATGTATTATTAATGTCTTGTCGCCTTATTACACGTGCTATGTGCCAATAATAAAGTAGCATTCTGTAGTAATAATAGATGAATTAGAATTTAATTTAGTTATATTAAATTAAATGGCACTTTTGTCGAAACCTAAAAGAATATCTTTAATGTCACAAGTCATTTTACCATTCTCCACATTAGTATTGCATAAAAACTGAACACACAGGTATACATTCACGGAGGGAAAATCATTCATTGCCGGATAAAATCACGAACTGTTTTAATATGCGTGACTCGGGGCAACACGTCAAATAGCTTACAACAATGACTACACTGGTAATTTCGTAATCAAAACATAACTTTTGACGATTTTACACTCACCTGTGACGAGACTATCTTCTTAATACTAAAAATTAACACATACCTCTGAAGTACCGACTAAGACGAATATTTTTATACCAGAATAGCGCTAGTAATACACGTCTTGTTCGTACATTAACCCCTGCAGACGACCTGCAGCTTTGGACTTAAATTTTCCAAGAAAAAAACGTAAATAAATACTTGGTCCGCCTTCAGTCTAAATATCTTTACGGTTGCTCGAGTATCTTATGAAGACAAAATCAATTTAGACATGGAAAAAAACTAAATTTAAATAAATGACAACATATCAAGAAGACGCAAATGGTTTGTTTATTATTAGCAAATGAATGCCATTTTAACAGACTACCAATTAAAATGTAGTAAAAATGTCTAGCTCTTGGAAAGTTATGATAGTTTTCTGGCTGATTTCGGCGTGCTATTAATCAAGTGTATTGCTGTAATATGAAGTATTATTCATTACATTCCAAGATAAGGCTTGAAAGTTTTAATGAAAATCAAACGTTTGGGTAAATATTTTATGAACGTGAACACATTGTTTGAATGTTATAGCTGTTTTGAATCACTATTGGGACATCATATAGATTTGATCTGACATTAACATCACAATTTAGAAGATATAATCGCTTTCGTAACAGAGAACAAAACACCAATAACAATATCAAATAAATAACTGCACATTTCCATGTTTAAATTCAATTTAAATTCGAAATTAAGTGTTATATAACTGACAGTCAAATAAATATTTGGTTAAAGTTTGAATTCAATTTCGAGAAATAATTCGATCTTATCTGATATAACTTTCATCATCATTTTGAACCAAGAAATTACAATCTAAAAGTCGATAAATGAGCCGCGTCACGACAAAACCAACAAAGTGCGTTTTCGACCAGCATGGATCTAGACCAGCATGCGCATCCGCGCAGTCTGATCAGGATCCATGTTGTTCGCTATCAGTTTCTCTACTTGTAAAAGGGTTGGTAAGCGAACAGCATGGATCCTGATCAGACTGCGCGGATGCGCAGGCTGGTCTGGATCCATGCTGGTCGCAAACGCACTATGTTGGTTTTGTCATGACGCGGCTTAAATTATTACATTAAGAGAGAAAAAGACAATCATAACACGGCATGTTACATGTAGTAAAGAGATAAATGTCACTTTTTAAAGACAGTATTCAAGTCAGGAAAACAAAGTTTCGAACTTATAACCATCAAGTAATACCAGTACAAGATTTTTTTTAAATAATTAAATGATTGGGATAAATGTCAATATACATGTATATATATACTTAAGATTTAGATTTGAATCCTGAAAGTCGCCCAACGCTGGAGCAAAATCACATGAAAACACATCTGAGATTATTCCCACAGAAAAAAACCATCTCAAGTCAACGTTGGCATTTCTTTCATCTCGGGAAATAATTGACTAATTCCACCAGACCTTTGATCTTAATATTATTTTGTTTCAATTAATATTATTACAAATATGATAATCAGTCTATCATATTTGATTACTTTTATGACTTTCACATGCTTTATGGTGTTAAATAAAAGTTAATATTATGTATAAATAATGCATGTTGCAATAATCAGTATCTACCCACCGCTAGTCAAATTGCAATAAAACAGCGGTATCAAGCTGTGAATATGAACATAAAACGAGTAGCTATCAAAACAATTGATATTTCAATCAAAAATAAATTAGATAAAATGATGGTTAGAATAGCTTGAAGTTGATAGAGGAGTGTATGTAAAATAGAAACAAGTGCCGTTCTTTTTATTTGTAACTTGTGAACAATATTGCGATTAAGAGTCTTGTATTTGTCGCTAATCATCTAGACTATTAGGTCGTTCATAACTACAACCCCTCTTGTGATGCTGAACAATACGGTAACAATGTAACAGTGGGTAAAAATATAATTGCATGTATTCCTATAATGCGCTTTTGACGATAATAAGATAAAACATTGCTTTAATTTAGATCTAAATCATCAAAAGACAATATCAGTTTTAGTATTTTGATAAATATTTACAACGTTTACGAACCGTTAGTGCGTACATACTGATCAACCCTATGACTGGATGGACCCCACAAAGGGCCATAACTTAGTAAAATTCAATGTTTGATTTATGGGTGTTGAATAGTGTCCTCCTAATATGACTCTAAAGACATTTATCAAGTTTAAAGTGAAACCATCAGTAGTTTCAAAGATTAATGTTGTATGCAATAATTTAACCAAGAATTGTCTCAGTTTAAAAAATTCATATATATTTATAGCGTAATCTGATTGGTGAATTATCTCGTGCGCACGACTCTGTAACTCGTGGCCACGACATAGTATCTCGTGCCCAAGACTTAATTATCTCGTTCCCACACGACTTAATTATCTCGTTCCCACGACTTAGTAACTCGTGCGCACCACTTTATTATCTCGTGCGAACGACTTAGTAACTTGTGGTCACGACATAGTATCCCGTGGCCACGATATAGTATCTCGTGCCCACGACTTAACTATCTCGTTTCCATGACTAAGTAATCTGTGACCACGACATAGTATCTCGTGCCACGACTTAATTATCTCGTTCCCACGACTAGTAACTCGCGGCCACGACAAAGTATCTCGTGCGCACCACTTTATTATCTCGTGCCCACGACTATGTAACTTGTGGCCACGACATAGTATCCCGTGGCCACGACATAGTATCTCGTGCCCACGACTTAACTATCTAGTTTCCACGACTAAGTAATCCGTGACCACGACATAGTATCTCGTGCACACGAGATAAATTAAAACTAACACATGTCACCTCTTTGCCACCGAAAAATTCCCATTAAGATAGTAAGTAATAAAAAAAAGGTCACGTAAAGAGATAATTTACCCCCCCCCCCCCCCCTCCGCCATTTACTCGGAATCGGATCATAAAAATACAATACGAATGAAGTTCAATGTTGTTATTTTGTGATTTCATTTAAATATTTAGAATATATGATATTCTGCCTATTATGATTCTCTTTTACATTCCTGTGTCTTTCACTTAATTTGTAGATTTTAAATGAATTTATATTATGTTTTACATTAGATATTCGTCAAACAACGGGGAGATAAATCGCAGATTCGGTTTATGTCTGTTCACGAGAGGCAATGTAAAGTGCAAATCTTATTCTAAGCACCGGCTTAGCAGTTCAAACACACTTCTATAGAAATAATGGTATTGACTAGATAAAAGCACTTTCCATAACTATAACCGACCTTGTGTGAAGTATGTTATGATTTTTTGTTATCTTTTCTCAACTGACAGTTCTGCAAATTTTCATCGATTTAGTCAGTTTAGGAAAGATAATGGAAAACAAGATATGCATCTCACAAAGTCGGTAAAAACGGACTAACTGCTTTCCACGACGAAGTATATACATTTTCATTTACAGTAATAAAATATATATTCCCTCATTTCCTACTCAACCGGAGCTAAAATTAGAATTTTCCATCCAGAACATTGTGCCCAAATTTCACGCCACCCATAAAGAACGTACAGGTAACATACAATAAAGAATATTTGCCGCTGTCTGAACAAAGAGCGCTTTGAACGTTCAAAAGCTGAGATAAAAAAATCATTGGTATTTCTGTATATAGTAGATAAAATGTTCTTAAGCTTAGATTAAATCTTTCAAGAATTACAATAAAGATTGGAGATTAAAAGAATGGCAAGACTAAATTCAATAATCACTTGCATTTCAATAAATAACGCATTAAAATGTTTGCAATCTAAGAATAGACCTCGATTTTCATCAAAGGCGGATTACAGTGATTGTCGGCAAAGAAATCTAGAGATTATTTAAGATGCGTAAACAAAGAATAATTACTTAGTTTATTTGAATAGAAAGAAGCTTGATGGTAAAGGTTATTGTATTGAAGTTTTTATCATCGCTTTGTAATATCAAGGTTCTACATCTAAAAACTATAGTATATACATAGTTTACTTGTCAATTTATACTTTTACAGCCGCATGCATCCTAAACGGGGGCACCACTGCGTATTTTACGTATGAAAAGACTTGAAATATTTATTTCGGTATTTATAAACCATGCGATGTAGGTTTGGTCTACCATGTATTGTGCACATTTTCAGATTCTCCGGTCAACTCGGTTTACAACATTTATATTTTGATTGTGAAAAAATGCCCCAAAAATGAAAGCGTGTAAACGTTTTAACACAAATCGGACTTTAAATCACCTAAAACTGCAGTTTTTAATTTCATTCTTCTGAGTATTGTTTTGCATCTTGTACATATATTTCCGTTAATATATTAAAATACCGTAGTTGATATAATAATGCTAGTAATTTAAATTTCATATCTAAACATATATAAACAAGCCATCATTTGTTTTTGTGTAAAGAGTTATAAATCAATTAAATTTGTATATATTAAGAGACGGATTTAAAGAAAATACATAACGACTGATATTCATTTCAAGAGAATTTCCTGGAAACTAAAACAATCCCTTTCGTCTATTTTAGAAACTTAACGAAATTTTGGGAAATTTGTTTTGACACTGATAGACACGCTTGTTACGTGCTATGATAGATCTAAAAATATTCTGGCGGAAACGTACTTATTATACTTAAATTGTCTTTCAGATATTTAATTGACGCTTTAACGCAACCTAGTTTCTAAAGTATGTACTGCAAAAAAAAAATCATTGTCATAAAGTAAACATGTTAAGAAAAATAAGTTTTGTGTAAGCCCTGTTGATTTCTCAGTATTCTTGAAACAACTCTGATCAACTATGAACATAACATAACAGAACGGAACGGAACAGAACATTCTTTTTTCGGAATTATTCTACAAAAGTATATTCAATATAATCTATATTCAATCTTGGACAGCATGTATGTGCAAATTTTGTTTCAACTGTTTTCCGATGTATCAGTTGCATTCCTATTTGATACGCATATTTGCATTGTTCTGGATTTGTGTTTTCTAATATAACTTGTTCGGGCACACCTTCGTCATTGTTTCAATATTCTGTGCAATTTTGACAGTCCATGACCGTGTAAAAAGACAAGCGGTGCTTAACTGCACCAATCTAGGCAAATAATTGATTTCCCAATCTAGCTGTCTCATATACAGTCACGGACAAAAACATTTCTTCACAAGTTATTTTAAGACTCAAAAGGTAATTCAGTCAAAAGATAAATACTTGACTGCCATAAGATCTAAAGCTCGACTGATACTGACTTACTGTGTAACGACCTTTGTTGAAATGAACATCCATGTTTCTAAATCCATTTTCATGGTAAAATGTTGAATTCTGCTTAAGCCGGTGCTAGTAGGCGAGGACGGTACTTTTCGCTTTAAAGTACCGTCTATGAACAGGCTCAATCAAATCGAGCCTGCAACATTTTCAATTTTTCCGTTATAGACTTTCTTTGGGGATTCTTATTTTCTCTATTTTAATAAGTTTTAAGTGGTAATCCTAAATAGATAATTCAATCATGATATCATAGTTATAAGATCCACTTTTATGATGCATTAATCTTTGTCGGCCAAAATCTAGCTGACAGATACATGGCCCTTCTTATAGAACATCTTACAGTTTTGCAATACTTCCTTGATTTCAGATAAATCAATATAATCAACTTTTTTAAGTATCGTTACTTTAACTTCATTCCCGATATCGACACTTAAGCCGAAACGAAAATTCGTCAAGATAAACAGAATAAAGCGAAAATGAAAGAATGGCGATAAAACACTATTTTGACATAAGTCTGTATGCATATTATTTATCCCTGTAAATGACAAATTATCAACACATTTCCTTTTTCATGTGCTGCTATTATATATAAAATTATTTTAAAAAAGAGGTTATTCGCATATGTTGTTTACTTTTGCGAAATTATGGTATCACGTGTATGAATTAGATGATACCTTGGTATGATAAGAAGGAAAATCATCTAACTACATGCGCATGATAAGCTCAATAGGTAGAGCTAGGTAGGTTAAATCATCTCTCATTTAGCTATTTCAGGTTCACTGTTTGCAATCAAAAAGGACTTTAATTAACAAAATAACAAAATAAAAACAGCATACAATTTTCAATCTTTTTTCTAATATGTGATTCAACCGATTAATCCGAGCTGTTTATTACATTTTATCGACTGCATCTGATGTACTTCAGACGGGGTCCGTAACAGCCGAGAACTGTTTTTTGTGTTGGGGGTTGCATAGAGTTAAGAAACCCAAAAAGGGGGACAAATATTTTGTATCGTTTGTTTCACCGACAATTACGAGTATAATAGCATATAGAATATACCAGTATTGATTAATCAAATAGTACATGCAACAAATTCTGTGCTCTGATTCTGATATTTCGATCAATTACAGATAATGAGCAGATATAGAACGATTTTAGATATGATCTTTGAATCCATCTTAATCATTCAACGTAATATCAGAAAACATAAAATGATAGGTTTGCATGTTTTCTTTTTTATTATTCTCTAACCATTTGACAGCATTTACTTTAAATTGCTAATGTCAAGATTACTAATGCGATTTATTTGACATATATATATAACAAATATATCAATCTATTGCAGTGCTAAGTGAGAGAAATAATGGACTAGTTTTTCCTTTTAACATTTCGTCGGCACTATCATTGCCATTGTATTAAAGAGGATATAATATAACATTAGGGGTCTTTTCACTTTTCCAAATAACAATGATTATAAAAGTTGTTCTTTAAAAAAATAACTGGCTGAGATGAAATATACCGGTAATGTGTTGTTCTAAAATAAATGTAATGGCTGTTTCGCATGCTCCACAGGATTATTTTATCCCAGTTCAAACAAAAGATACATTTTAAAATTCGATCTTTGTGAATATTTCAATTATTCACTAAAACATAAGAGAAACTGAAATTACATTTTTGCATGTCTGTTTTCTGTATTGTTTTCCCTTTTGTCCTCTCTTTGAGAATTTTAATTTCTTTGTTGCCATGAGACATCCTGATTTACTGATAATGGGTATCATTTATAATTGGAACATTGTTATACCATGCCTTTTAGTATAAATATAAGATGCTCAATTTATTTGTCAATATATGATATGAAATTGCATGTATTT
Organism: Ruditapes philippinarum; assembly: GCF_026571515.1. Classification (NCBI taxonomy): domain Eukaryota; kingdom Metazoa; phylum Mollusca; class Bivalvia; order Venerida; family Veneridae; genus Ruditapes; species Ruditapes philippinarum. The sequence goes on along the minus strand of NW_026866738.1, from coordinate 10,244 downwards.
TTGTGGTTACAAAGGCGTCTTGAAATCATTACTTTAATTATAATACAAAGGGATGAGCATGCCTGTATCTCCATGTTAACCTTGAACGGTATCTAATGACAACATAACAAACACATAAATTTGAAAGGAAGATATTTAATACGTGGCGTCGTTATTCCTTCATATCCTTTTATTCAATGCTCCAAATCGATAATCTTATTCTACTTTAAATTCTTCGACACAAGTTTTGTATAATGACTTGTTCCTATTTTTGGAATACACGTTGGTCATAATTTAAATGTGTGATATTAAGCATTAGTACTTTCCGTTTGATAACCTGGCATGGGTAATTTCAAGTAGTATAATTAGCAGTTGAAGCTTGTTTTGTTGGAAAATGCTTCCAGAACCACATATTGTAATTGAAGCTATTATTAATAATTTTGTCGAAATAAGTATGTATTTCGTTATAAGTAAAAACAACGCGTAGCTGTGATCAATACGTACTTAAGATGAATCAAATAATGGAAACTTTTCGTGATATTTGTGTGTGAAATGTTAAGAGTACCATGATTACCCGTACAATAATAAAACTATTTGTTTGGTACTCAACGTAAAACAATAAGATGAGGCAAAGCTGTAAATCGCTCTTTCTTAAACTCTAATTTAACTTCTAGCAACTTGCAAAAATTAAAGAGTTCTGAAAAGATACCAAGTGAGGTAAATCCTTTTTTCCTTGCCAAATATAAAGCAGCTAAATATGAATTTAAATAAAATATTTCTATATTACCAGAGCGTGTTTTTGTGTTAAGTACTATCACAAATATATTGCAAATATAGATTTAGTACTGATGAACAACTAATTTGCTTCACTAACGATATTACTGATATCTATTACATGTGCTATTCATAGAAGCAAGCTCTATGTTGTTGTGCTACATACAATTTTACCTGAACTTTTTACAAGTTGCCTATCTCGCTCTATCACTTGTTAATCTTTATAATGAGTACCACTTGTATCACAGCGTTTGAAATCAGAACTTCTTATGTAAAAATAATGTTTATTCGCATCCATCTGTTGAAACAAATAAGTTAAGGGGCGATAAAACAGTGGGATACGTTTTAAAAAACATAAAATTACCATGGTATTTATTTATTAATAGAAGATTACAGGTTAGATATGTAAGATATAAGCTTCCTTATTACTTGTAATTATTAGACGTTTTATACGTTAATAAGCAGTTGTATGTTTGTTTGTTGCAACAATTGCCTATGTGATTCTTGTTCTCATCCAAACAAAAAAGTTCTTCTTTGCCTTTTCTTGATCATTTTTTTACAGAAAAAAATGTTTATTTAACAAACAATTTAAATCTGCAAATGTTAGCTAGTAACGCGAAAAATTAGTAATTTGTCTATTATTAGGATTCATATTTAATTATCTAAACAGTGTTACCACTGCATAAGTTTTAATTGACGATTATCTATCCGAGAGCAGCAGACAGAAATATAATTTCACTTTTATTATAATAAATATTTAGGCATGGGCATTGTGTATTGTTTCGCTGAAACTGTGTTATTTTATAGCGCGCTTTATTTCAGCAACATGGATATAAATTTTAAACGTTAAACGATAAAGTTATTTGCATAAAAAAGCAGGCGCGTACAAAATGTACAATGTCATAGATACAAAGTTTTATATGTTCAATTACTCATATGACATTGTGGGCACAACGCATTCAACAGTCAGTAGTTTTTTTTATACTTATTTGCTTGTTATGATGTCACTTGTTATGTAGATAAATGATATATTGCGCTCATTCTTGATTGAAATATTTCAATCTCCGAAATTTACCGAAATCTGTACAATTCTTACTTAATATGTCTTATGTGAATAAAATAATAACTATGTATTGGAAACTGCGTTCCCTATAACATGTCATGTAAGGTTGGTCTTTTCTTAAGCTTTTTTAATGATACTTTATATTCATACTGTAGGTAGAATTCAGAACATAACATACCCACTTTGTGTGGTGTCAAAACATGTTTATTTAATGATTACAAAAAGACTGTGTAGCAATTATTAATATTTTTAATATTAGATTTGAGCATAGTATATCGTTAAGACATAAATTATTTTATAATTTTACACAAGTTAGATAATTATATTTTTTGTAAAATGTTGTATATATCCATGTTTTTTTATAGATACTAATACGTTTTTATTCTCCACATATATTGATAAAATATAAAATAGTATACTTGTTGTGTTCCTATTCTGTGCTTAAGTACTATTAAGAAGTAAAACATGTTCTCATTTTAAACATTTTTATTGATTTCAAAACTAACATTTAAACACAATCAATATAGCTTTTGAAAAGTAGATGATTGTTTTAGAATTGATGGAAATGTCAATTGACTTTATAATAATCAAATTCTATCTTTATTCGCTTACTAAATAAAGGACTTTCATTTTTATTGATGAGACAATGCATTCTGGTGAATGCCTCTTTTAAGAAAAGCGCTATGGAGAATCTGCGTAACCGGAACTAATAACGCGCGTCTTGTCGATCTCAGTATGTTAGCAATCAATCATACTTTGAATTTGATGTATTTTCAAATTGGAAATTGCTTGATAACTTTGATGATTGAATTTAAAGATAATATGTCATTAAATAGTTATTCTATCACCGCAATTGAATTTTAAATTTGTAGGTCATTTTACCTTTTGCTTTGTTAAAAATAATTGTGAAGTCGTGTCTTTGTTATTTTAATTATCAGAATATAAAAGAAAGATATATACTTGAGCAATAATAAAAAGTACATACAAAACTTCTTTAAAGAGATATTGTTCTTCCCACGTTCTTCAACAGTATGAATCTGCAATGAAAATAGAAAACAGTTACAAAAGTGTAAATGATTATATTTCAAATATTAAGTATGTATCATTAAAGGGTTTTCGCCTAACATATTACACAATATCATTAAGTTCATGTCTATCGGTGTTCCCCGAATAAATCTTGCCATATATTTTATAATTATTTTTGTGAACTTAAAACTGGACTATGACATAAATGATAATGTAGTCTTAGTTTATTTGCATATGGTATAAGGCATTGCAATTTATGCTTTGATCTTAACAAACATTAGGTTAACAACAAAATAAACCACAGGTTTAAGTTCAAAATAAAAATCAGGGTTTAGTTCAAACCTATTATAATGATCGATTGATGATTATATATAGCATATTCGCTATTGATAGGTTTTTAATAAATACTGATGTTATTTTTTAATATCTTTGTCGTAATAATAAACCAAAATCAGTATCATTTAAATTTAGATCTATAAATATAAACAAAAAAATGACAAACATAAAATGTCGAAAATATTCTAATGAATATTAGTTCTTTAATATTACCTTGCTGCTACCTAATGTGTATACAATAATTAAACATTTACTGAAACCTAAGATAATCTCTAGCTTAAAAAAGACCTTGAGATATAAATATCAAAATATTATTTTTAGAATATAATATAATGTATTTCTGTTAAGCAAATTATTGCAATGCTCTTTGCCTTTGGCTTTTTCTTTAAAGGCAATTATCTTTGTTGTTACTTTGAGACATTTTGGAAAACTGAAAATGTCAAATATACAACGTGTTTTATATGGCAAATTCGTAATTTTAACATTAACATTTCAAATCTTATTGACATTACATTTCATGGATTCTTTAGTTGAGATCAAGGAATGAAAAAATGGCACGAATTGAATGTTTTGCAATCAATACTAAATGACATACATTTCATGTAAATATAGTTTTATATTTTACTCAATTTTGAAAACAAAATGTAACGCAAATTTGTTAATCTTTATCCGTTTATTGTTTAGATTCAAGACACTTTAATCATCAGAAGGTGGTTATAAAGCAAGGTCATTTGTCACAATCGTACACATCAGGGATGTCTTACCATGCTCTATACGACTTGAAATGATCAATAAAATCTATACATATACAATTTAAAAAACAGAAGCAACAAGGGGTACAGTTATTATTGTCATTGTACTAGTCTTATCATAGGTCGTTTTGATTACTTTTATTTGTATTATTTGTGAAGAAGTATCAAACAACATATACCACTTTATAAACATAAATTGATTGTACTTGCTGATTTTCTTCTTATTGACACAGTGAAGTGTTGTCAGCCTCTACGAATACTGGAAAAGTGTTTATTATATATTTGTTAAATTGACACCGACAATTGTTGCGAGTAGACTGAGTGGGCTATATTATTATGTTCTGTTAGGAAATACATCTTAAGTCACGTCAAAATGAATAATGGGTCCGTTGTGGTATTTGATTAATTGAAGTGTAACATAAAAGTTTCTCCACACATGAAGCTATTATGAACTGTCCACGCAGATTAGTTTGGTACCACACAATAAGAATTCCAATGATAGATTCTGACGTGGTAATATGTCTCTTAACCTACCAAAACGAATATAAGGTTAGACAGTTCCATTACTGCCGTGATCGCTTTCAAGGCTTCATTTAATGCATATACAACTTCTTTTCTGTTTATTTCAGATCTATATTCGAATATGACAGGAAGTGCCATAATAGACTAAGAGCTTCAGAATGCATTATATCTCCCAGCTTAATGTTAAAGAGAAAAAACAAGCAGATTGCACGAGAAACAAATGTTGTTATGAGAGCATTTTTAACGTCTTCTCGAGACTTGGCTTTTTAGAAAATGTACTTAGGATTTCGCTTCTCTTGTCAGGAATATTTACAGGAGTAAACAAAACATAATGGCCTTCAAGACGAAAATAATGTTTTGTTGAAGATGAAACATTATGTTATAACTGAAACGTGGATTTGTATACGACTGATATTAATTTTATTTCTGTGAATAAGAATAATACCGATTAATAATGAATAGTAAGCATGTTACAGTCAATTTGGATATGACAATAGTTATGGTATATAATGTGATGATAAACTATCATATAAACTGAGAAATCACTTACTTATAACGCCTTAATATCAATATTGGATGATAAAGTCTGGCAAACATTCAATAAATGATATATAAAACCCTTCTATATTCGTTCAAAATAAAAATTCGTTCAAAATAGAATTGGCAGTGTCTGAAAACATCTTGATATTGAATCACATTTTATTAACACTTCGATATTAATAAAGCGACTTAGAAAACTACTGTCCACAAATTATCGCAACACGTTGATACATTGTATGAAAGGTTAAGCAAAATATATATTTGATACGTTGTTGAGTATCTTAATGCTCCGCGCCCACAGGCGGGGAGCTATTTGTGTTTAATATTTTTTTGTGCATGGACCCGATTTTTATCGATTTACAGCTACAAATAAATTCGGAAGCACGATTTTCTTTCGATTTCTATTATATAAAATAGAGTGAAATAAGAATCCCTAAAGAAATGCCAACAAGGCAAAATTGAAAATGTTGCAGGCTCGGTTTGATTGAGCCTGTTCATGGACGGTACTGTCAAGTGCAAACTAAAGTCATATATTGGTCTCCCCTTCGGTGATTCGCAGCATGTCATATTTATAAATGAATGAGAAAGGGGAACAAGGCTATAAATAGATATGACCTTAACATTGAGAAAGTCCGAAAATCTATTATCTATAGAGAAGTAGTTTAATTAACCGCTATGATAATTGAATGAACTGAATAAAATGCAAACATATTCAACCGTAAATTGCACACTTTATACCTTATCTAAAAATAATTAAAGTAAATTAATAGCTCCCCTGATTATTTAAATCGACCCTGGTGTTCCGAATTTTTGCTATTGGAAGTTGGTTCCATTTTGTTTGAAGGCAATCGGTTTTATGGTGGTTTGAGTTGAATGTAGATTTGCCGAATACTGCGACGTGTATTTTAACACCAGAAACTTTCGTCGAGGTGTTATGGATTTATTGATAGGAATATAAACACACTGGTGGGTCAGACGAAGATGTTGAAGCAATTGAACAAAATAGTAGATTCATCTTCCAATACATCAATTAACAATAGCTCTTTATTTATAACCTATGTCAAGTAGCTTTTATATCTTTGACTAGCATGAGCATGATGTTAGTGATTTACTTATTTTACTTATACTTTATGATACCTGTCTAAAATACAGGTAACATACTTCTATTGATAAATAGTGTTTCAATATATCAACATGCCATGTAAATTTATTCATGATTTTAAATGTACCATTATTTTTGTTAACGCGTATCAGAAAAAATCCTGAATTTGGTCTTTTAGAAATTCATCCCAAATTTTTCATTCCAGAATGTGTTCTTCTTTCAGTATATATCTGAGACTTAAAATATAGCTACTGTATTTTAAGTCCAAGGCATTCAAAGAAACCATTTTTCTTAATTTGATTGAAAAAATGCCTGCTATATTACAATATTAGTCTTTTTTGTTACTATTTTTATATGATGCTTGTATATTTGTTACAATAATAATAAAAAAACAACAGACTTTGTTCATTTTGACTACTGTTTTGTATGTTTCAAAGATAGTACATTAAATATTTTTATTTTTAGCAAGCCGACCCAAGTTCATGATGAACAATGTCTTTCGTCCGCCCATTTATCTATGATATACATGTACTATTCTGATACAATCAAATTAACCATTGAAAAGTTTAAAGAATATCTGGTCATCAGATGTCTACTACAGTAGTTCATCGTCACTTGTTGTATTTCTTGCTTGGACGCCATTTGATGTTTTGCATCAATGCCTTTCTTGTTTAACATGATAAACCATTTGGCGCGAAACATGTAACGGACATTTTAAAAAATTATTGACATGTGGATTTTAATATTTCCTACAATGATAAGTTGTTGATATTTGTAGAAAGTGAGTAGCATTATAGGTAAAAAAGAAAATGTACATGCATTGATATGTTTTATCATCTAATATTTTTGACTACAGTGGTGACAAAACAGAACAATGTTGCGCTACAGTCATGTCACATTACATTTACTAGTCTTGTAAGTCTTGTTTGTATTTCTTTCCTCACCAGGTAGGCATCAGTGAAAGCATTTTTTAAAATTTAATATCTGGCTCCTTTGTCATAGACAGTGCATACGATAAATATAATTATGCAAATTTAAATGCTTTACAAAACATCCGAAATAATGTACACTAGTCCTTAAAATCAATAGAAAATGACTTGTGCGCACTAATGATTTGGTAAGGTATCTGTAATGAGCACATTTTTTTTTGCGCAGACCTTTTCAATTGCTGCATTGCACCAACATTTGTACTTGTACATATAGGCTTTCATTAACAATCGCTCTACATGATTTACACCAATTTGGTTTGTTTATCAGCCAGTGTATTGATATTTCTTAATATAAAGATTAATGTTGCCTAAATCTTTACAAGGTTGTTACAAATAAGACAAGGCTATAATTGTGAATCATTATTTTATGTCATGATTGAAATATTTGTTCATGAGAAGAGAGAAAACATAATTGATTAATTAAGATAAAATACCCTGCAGTAATCACAAAAGAAAACATCTGCTGCAACATTAATTACGTAGCCGTATTTAGTTTGAAATGAAAATAAACTAGATGGGGATTTGTGATATATATGAACAGGCAGACAATACAGAATGTTTTGTAATTGTTTTGAATGGTGGAGATAAAATGGAAAAAGATAATTGCAAACAATTGATTGCAATGCACAATTACGTAACATATGTTGTTGAAACAGATGATATTGTTCGAACAGTACATGTATATATTTTTAAGTTATTATGTGTTGTTTCATATGATCGGACTATAAATGTTTTAAAATCTTGTATACCAATTTACGTAAGGCAACCACTATACAACTAATGTGCATAATTGCGGATCATTTGCTCCATTTCATTTGCATTAAAAACACACATTCCAATTGTATAAAATGGCCTTACATCAAAAGCGCTTAAAACAATTTAAATAAAAATCGACTAAGAATCGCATTAAATAATGCTTGTTATCTTAGTTTTAGGCATCACTTGTCCCATGTTTTTTAAGATGTTTATTTCGTTGGAATTGCATTTAATACCCAAAGCTATAACTTCAGTTTTAAACCTATTTCTATCTGTCTTCTAAGGATTCATAATTCAAGATAACAAAGTTCATCATGAAATATTTCACACTATCGCGATGACCGCTACATGATCACTTGAAGGACCGTTTGTCCTACCTTGTGGAAGCTCATTTCCTATCTCGGAGTATTAGAAACAACATTTCCCATGAGAATAAATATAATTAACTGGAATCCTATACAGGGACAATGCTCTCTTATCATTACTAATCTTTGTGTCATTTTGGACATCGAACTTTAACATTGGTCGAAATAAAAACGGTAGATTTTCAGTTTTGAATGAAGGCTAATATAAAGAAATAATCATAAAAAAGCAAATAATCATTATACGTTAATGTAAATAATTTGCTGGAAGAAATTGTAGTTTCAAGCTCTTTAATGAAACCCTTGCGATCAAAATGGTCTCAATAGTATCATATGAAAAGGCTGTAATCACCTTTAAAGAGCTGTTTAAGCGTGTATTAACTGTTATTCTAATTATTTCCTTGAACATGCTATATACAGCCGTATGTTTGTCGTTACAATTTCTTATCAGATTGAGTTGTAATTGTTTCGTTTTAGGTGGGCCTGAAGTACCGCAACTGATAATGTGATTGGTAATTTGGTACCATTGTCTGGAGAACAATTAGATGCTATCAGGACAGTGGCGATATCATCGATGTGTCTGCATGTCAACAACATCCAGTATCTGCTCAATATCAAATAAATTACCATCCGTCATAATGAGTGAAGGGAAAGAGTTTTGTAAGATGGACTAGAATAAACAGAACATATTTGTATTGTTGTTCATGTAACGTCTATGTCTCTACCATTATAGCAATACATGATACCAAGATAATATATTTGTATTTAATTGTGAATATATAGAATAATGATATCGGTACATATGTTTATACAAGTACATGTACAATAATTACCAAAAGTCGGTATTTCTTATCATAAGTCTTACATAATATTTTATTATAAATCGTCAGAAAATTAAACACCTCCAGCTAAACTGAATTTATCACTGCACTGTTCTATGTCAATGACACATCGGCTATGAGGCCATTATACAAATAATATATGTAATGTTAATATGAAAAATATTCTATGGAACATCTGATGCAAAACTAATTCTATTGAAAAAGAGATTTCTTCACAGTGTGACATAACCATTAATCATTACATGAATAGAACTATGACAAAAGAGAAATGCACCTCTCAGTATGGGAAATCTCGATTAATAATGAAATCAGGTTTACACTATTATCAACTATGACAAGCAATTATTTAATGTGGACAGAGTGTTGGTGCTCGCAATTTTCTTCTTATATTAGCATGCAAAACGGTCAGATATAACGTAATAACAATCATTTATTAAAAATTTCATTTAGCGTAAGCATCAGTTTGTAAACTGAAATGTTTCTGTTTGTTAAAGTATTCAGAACCATTGTGGGTTATTTACAACCTCTGTAATAAACCAATGCTAACAATGATAATTCAGAAATACGTAAGTTAAACTAAAACAGGAGAGACATACTTAACTCTTCTAATGGAAACAAACTTTAAGTAATATGACGCCACTAGACTCATACTAACACATAACAGACGTTAATCATATGTTGATAAAATGTTGTTAAGATTAATATAATAATATATTCCCATATTAAAACACTTGATATATACAAAATGCACTTAACAAAAAATATTCTGCATAATAGTTAAGTTATGAAGAGAAAATGCCTTAGAGTAATAGAAATATTGACTTATACTTTACAATTTATTGAATTGTGTGTTAATGAAATTTGATAATTGAAATTATATCTCTGTTTATCACATTAATTGTCTAAAATTTAGCTATTTGATGCTTTGGAATAGCATAATATGAAGTGTGAGAAAGATATAATATAGACAGAAAAAAGACACAAAAACAATTCCATTAAGAACGTTAAAAGCTGCAAAAATATATAAATGTTTCAGACTTGGTTTGACAAGCTCAAAAGTCGTATAATACTGTCTGAGTCCAACAAGAAGCCATCGAAAATTTGAACATACACAGTATATAATGTTGTTCATAATGTCATATAAATTAATGTCAGAAAATATAATACCACCAATTTCTCTGCAAGTGACCGACAACTAAAG
>NW_026866737.1:0-61959 GCF_026571515.1 Ruditapes philippinarum | reverse complement strand
ACAAAAAAAGTACTTGTTTGTAAAAATTGGTTTTTCAATGTCACAATTTCCGATTGGCTTTTCATTTAAAATTACGGTTTAAAGAAAATATTTTGAAAAAGTTTTAGGTCAACAAGGTTAATCACGCAACTTCGAAAAGTAACAAACACGCTAGGCTTCGGCGACGTTGATTTATTTAACAACAAAAATATTAAGTGTTGAGTTGTTAAGTGTATGTGTGTGAGTGTGTGCGCCTGTGTGTGCGCGCGCGCGTGCGTGTTTATTACATACATACTTGTGCACGCCGCGTGGCTGGGGATGTTGTGTTTTCTTTTTCGATTTTATGTTGTTCATTTTATTCATATTTATGAATATAAGCACGGATTTATATTACGTACAATATAAATCCGTGATATAAGTTAGCAACAGATGATCGATACTTACATATATTTCCGACAATTAACACTTTGATTACAACGCCTATGTGCGCCTCAAAAATAAATACTGTTTTAGTGTTTGGCATCCATATCAAAACCTTTCTCAAAGATCCTAGCATTTAAAAAGTTTTAAGGTCAGCAGCCTGTACATATGCTTTCTTTGGGGATTCTTATTTTCTCTATTTTACATTTGTAAGTATCATCTATTGCTAACTTATATTCATAATTATGAATAAAATGAGCAACATGAAATCGAAAAAGAAAACACATGTATAAACACGTTTTTCACTTAACATGCGGAAGCGTAAATGATGTAAAATTTAAACAAATATATAAGCATTTCAAAATAGCAGCTCCTGAAAGGGTTATTATAATTAAGGGTTTAACATATGCATTGATTAATGCAGCATTATTCATATAAGTATGGACACGGATTTATATTACAATATAAATACGTGGTATGGAATAAAAGTTAATTGTAACTTAACACTTTTACATGTATGAAAATGTCTTTGAAATGTAAAAACGTGTGTTTTAAAATCTGCACACGAAAATGAATGGTGGGATACTACTCGGACCATTTTTTGCAGAAAATCCGTCGACTTGAAGGTAAAATACAATTTTATTATAAGAAAATGTAAGAGTATAAAAAAATCATACCCACGTTTAGTTATTTACCAAAACATTTAGAGGTGTTCTAAGTCAAATTTACCACAGTTTTTAAATTTTATGTTGCACCGGTAAAAAATTAGAAAAAAAAATGTTTCAAGGATTTCAGAAAAAGAAGCCTAAGCTTTCACATCACGGATCAAAAGAGGCTGATGATATATACGTAAGTCACATAAGATCCTAACAAAGGCTCTATTGATAAATTTGTTACTGTTTCAAACAGTGAAAAAAGCATGAAGTCTAGGTCAAATCGGATAGTATCAATTCGGATATTTTGTACTAACTTCAGATCATGTATGAACTATGATGTAACCGTTTAATTTAATTACGTACATGTCCTGACTTGCATGACATTTAGTGACCCGTGACCTAAATGCTTTTTTAAATTGAAAACTTGGCTTTGTAATTAACAGATTAATATGAAAAAGGCAAAGCCTCAAAGCGAGCTCGATGTACTTTTTACGTGAAATAGTATGAAGTTATCGCTCATTTTTATTTCAAATGCAGTGACGAGTGCGTGTGACGTCACACGTACTGTATTAAATATGGCTCAGCCCCTGTCGTGAAATGAATAACGAGTTTTGAAAACGTTTATAAAACTTTGTTTATTTTATTTCACTCTATAATTTTTCAAGCGAAATAAAGATTATTGTTAGTGAAATAAATGTAAAACTTAAAACGTTTGCGACATTAAAATAGCGTACTTGATTTGTTTGTTTTGCACGTGCTGTTTGGCGCTACATTGTGACGTCACGTAAACAATACTTAAAACATCTGTACAGCGTTAACGACTGAATAAAAGATATTGGTATTCGGATTCATTTTCTTAGTTAGACTATTTTCTTTCATTCTAGATAGTTTTCACAATAAAATTCGACAAAAAATTGTTTTTATTTATCAGATTTCAAACAAAATGGCGCCTTCGACTCATTTTTTTATCGACAGCTTCCGTTATTCTGGTTCCCTGTCCAATTATGGTTCCCATAGACGTGCGCGGGTGACCAGTCTACACATCCGTTTTCAGTCAGAATTCCTCAGTTTTTATCGTTATCTTTAAATTCGAAAGGTTGCGATGTGTCCAATTCGGTACTTTGGACGAAAGTTTTCAAAACCATCACTTAGCAGGTACTCGCGTTACCGTAAAGCTCGCTTTGCGAGCAGGCCCTTCGGGCCAGCTCGTCAAGCTCGCTAATAAAAAAGGAAAAGCCTCAAAGAAAGCTCGATTTGCAAACAGGACGTTTCGGCCCGAAACCAAATCGGCCCCTGTGCAAAAATCGGCCCCTCGACGTATTGGCCCTTTCCGCGAGACGTTTCGGCCCTTTTCCGCGAGACGTTTCGGCCTTTTTTTATAACAGTTGAGTTTAATTTAAGTATAAAAGAAATTTTTATACTTAAAATCGTTAAAAATGATTGATGGCACACAAACAATTATGAATTTTTAATCCTTAATTGAGAATCCATTATAGATTTATCAATCGCTATTTAGATAAATGCTTTTTTTCAAGGTGTAACAATAAATACACCTCAATAAAGACACTTTATCTTTAATTTATAAGACAGTTGACAAATGCAAAAACTTTTTGATTAACAAAATTAATTACAAAAATACTTCAAAAATCATTTTCTTTTGATCACTATGAATCAAACACGTTAAGGTAAGACTTATTCTTAACTTAATATGGGGCCGATTTGGTAAAGGGCCCTTATGTCCGGGGCCGAAACGTCTTGGGTAATTTGGGGCCGATACTTCTTGGGGACGAAATGACTCAAATCCTCGATTTACTTTAACGGTGAAATAGTATAAAATAATCGTTCATTTTACATTTTCCGTTTTAAAATTGTCATTCGGTATTTTATACACTGCTTCCGTTTATTCTGGTTCCCTGTACTATTATGGTTCCCATATAAGTGCGCAGGACACCAGTCTACGCTTCCGTTTTCAATCAGAATACTTTGGCTTTTATCGTTATCTGGTATACTCAACATCACTAAATCCGCGTCATCACTTATTTCACGGTAATGGCATACTTTTTTGTAACCAGACTGCCGTGTTAAAATTGGTCAGAATTGACAAATTTTATTCAAACACCTAAACAACAAAGTTTTTGTGCAAAATATTTTTAATCTATAGATTTTTATGTAAAACAGAACAACATTTTACAAAATTCTGCAAAAAGCAAGAATAGTCCATTAAATTTGTGCATACGTCTGAAACAATCATCATTTTCTAAATGTTCCTGTTTGTTGAAAAAATAAATTTGAGTTACAATGTAAACTAAACATTATGCAAAATAAAATGTAGCAATTTTAACTGAAACATGAAAAAAATGAAATAAAACACCATTACCGCGATTTAAATGATGAAATACTATTTTCAAAATGGCCGACATATGGTCAACGTCTAGCTCATTTAAAATGATTTTGACTAAATATAATGTTGTTTCCTTGTGTCATACAGCAGAAAATACCTATATGTTACAGCTTATGACAATTTTTGTACCATAAGTTTTAAGTGTTGTTTTCTTTCTTGCTTCAAAGTGTTAAGTACCGTGAACTAAGAGGAGCACAGTATGCTTCGAAAAGTTGCGATGTGCCAATTTAGTACTTCGGACTTAAGTTTTCAAAACCATCACTATCTAGCAGGTACTCACGTTACCATAAAGCTGGCTTTGTGAGCAGGTCCTTTGTTTGGGCCAGATCTTCGAGCGTGCTATTAATATCAGTGTATTTATTCAAAAACGGACATTGTACCAAAAAGCATGTTGGATTCATATTGTTTTGAGTGATGATTCATAAATTATTTTATTGTATCTATTAAAATTGTACAATACTAAAAAAATAGTGTATGGTTGGGATCGGTCTGATACTAAAAATATATGCTAGAATTCCCAAAATTTAACTTCTGCGAGATTTCATTTGAAAGCAGTCTCCATACTGGTAAACAGTCTCTACATATTTCCCTAACTAATAGTTGAGTACACTAAATAGTAAGTTACAATATAGTTATACAAGGCCTTAAGCTAAAAAAGATGTAGTATTTCAGTGCATACAAATTAAAATGTACTGGTCACCAATTGGGTGAATTGTAAGTGGGCAAATCATTATCAATTCTGTACAAATTACTCATGAAGTTGATGGATACTTATAAGAACTAAAGGCTACAAAGGTTTTGATATGCATGTAGATTCTATCAAGCTCTTGAAATAAATTGAAATTTTATTACAGCACTCATCAAGTAATGAATCTGGGTCACTGAAGGACAGTAAAGATGGCAGTGAAAGGTTTAAGCAGCTGTATGAAGTGTATTTTGTTGGCATTGTTCCAGATATTGTCATGAGTCATTCTATAACACGAGACAGAGAGGCCCAACTGGTGGATAGAATAGAGGAATCTCAGGTTAGTACCATTATCTTACTTTAGAATATCGGAAAAACAGTGTTATTTGGTTAGCATGAGTTTTAACCTTAAAATACAATTGTCTATACATGTATGTCACAGCAGAAACATAAATGTTATCTATGTCTCTGGTCACAGTAAAACCATTATTTTTCTTTTAATTATTGAATTTATTTTGTACTTTGGTAATGGCTGACATTAAAATCAAAATTTGTTAATACCTAGGACTTAATTGAAATTTTCTGAAGTCCCAGTTAATCACATGAGGTCATTGACAGTTGTTCAGAAAACTAAATATAAACTACATGAATTTTTTGAAACAAGGGAAACAACTTACTCTTAGCTGAATATTAAACTTGTGTAATTCAAATGATCTTGATTCTGTTTTACAGATTGAGGGAAAGTTACCAATATCCCCACAGGAAGATGATAAAGTAAAGATTAGTGTCTCAATACATGGTGTCAAAGTCTTAGACATGAAAGCACAAGTATTAATTGTTTTTCAAAGGGGAGCGGTGGCCTAGTGGTTAAGGTGTCTGCCTCTCAACCCAGAGATCATGGGTTCGAGCCCTACTCGGGTTACGACCATGTTTCTTCATATGACACCAGTACTGGTTGGTTCCAGGAAGCGGACTCGAAAGTGATTAATATAAGTTGCAAGAACTTGTTTCGCAATCGAGCTTAAATAAATACGTTTAAACCAATTGTTTTTCTTATCCTCATGCCGAATTAACTCTTATAATCCATGCTCAGTAATTTAAAGAAAAATATACATTATAGATTTTCTAAAGAGATTGCAATCATATTACAATAATAACAGCATGAGGGCCTGTCTGATTATAACAATATGGAGAGCTGCTGGTCAACTGATCTTAGGTTCTTGATTGACCAGTCACAATGTCTTGTTTCATATTTCAATATGGTAAACTACAGTATCACAAATGTCATTCCTCTGGTACTATGAAATTGAGCAATGAACTTAAGTTTGCAGCTAACAACAGAAATCGGAATAGTTCTTATACAGAATAAAAAAAATTATGTTTACACATGTAAGTGACTGAATCGGAAGTTATTAGCTATCGGATGTGCAGGCTGGTCTGGATCCATGCTGGTCGCAAAAGCACTATGTTGGTTTTGTCGTGACGCAGCTCAAATTACTTGAAATCATTAGCCTTTCAATGCCAAAATTGAATGACATTTTGGATATTTAATCAGCCGCGAGTTCAAATCTCTTCGGTGACTTTGGATTCATTCATGTGAGGAATCTATCCAGCTAGCTTAAAGAAGATTAGTGGTTCTACTCAGGTTCCGATGTATGCCTGAAATATTGCATTGTTTTATGACTAACCATAATTATTGGAGTGAATTAAATAAATGTAGCCAAATGTTATCTTTATATATGTAAAGGAGGATAGTACAAAATAAAAATTCCCAAGTATGAACAAGTTATTGATAGAAACTACCTAAAAAAATAATATACATACTAGATTTCTGGCTTGTGACTAAATTTTCTGAGTCTCATTGAGAAGTAATATTTTGCAGGAAGTTTTGCAGCGCCATCCATTACATACAATAGCACAGGTTGTACAGTACAGTGACGGAGGAAGTGTGAATAACATTGCCTTTAAAATTGGAAATGTCAACAAATCTGTGTTCAGTGCATATGTGTTTGAATGTCTTTCAGAGGTAATACCCATAATGTTTATTTCTTTTTATTATTATTATTTGAATAGTTTCATAATTATAATATCATATACATGTAATGATGTATTATATCATTTTCATATAATTTTATAGTATAAGTTGTCACCTTAGTGCAGTAACAGGTTAACATCTTTTAAATTTAATAGGAGGTAACCCGTTACTGTACCAAGGTGACAAAAATTGTTATTCCTCATTTGGATGATTAAATGGACTCCACAATGTCCAAAGAAATAAAATTTAGAATCTGAACATAGATCAAATCAAAGGTGGCAGAATAATATGCAAAACATTATATATAAATATACTTTTTGTACAATATTAATCTGATTTCAGTTAAAAGTTAAATGCTTTTAATATTTTTTGGTCATTTTTCACAAAATAATTATTCTGAAAAAAAAAATCATACTGGGTAATTGATTGAAAATTTGACATACAAGTTATTGGTCTATATCGACATATACATCAAATGATTCGTATATTTAAAAACGAGTACTGGTCAGGGACCATCAACCGGACACTTTTGAAAACACTTACAGTCCTGTTATGATTAAAACATCAGGGGTGAAATGTCTTTAATATTGACTGGCAGAGAAATTATAATGGACAGAATTCAGAGTTATCACACTTACAATTTGGAGTGAAAGCATTACTAAATATTTGTGAAATTTATCATCAGGAAAATATTTGGAATTTATTGTTTTGATTATCTTGCTTTATAATTAGATTTGTTCTTTATATGTACATATTACATAATGCATCTCCAATCTTATGATGCTTGCCATTCATCTGAACATTTTATTTAATTGTACTTTAATTTTAAAAAGAGACAGACACAATTAGATGTTATATTATTATAATTATGGGGGATAACATTTAATTTTTAGCAAACCATTTCAGAGAAGTCTCTCCACTTAGTTCAGCAGGAGGGAATGGGATTATTTATGCAGGGGTCATTGGTTCGATCATCAGCCAAGGCGTAATTTCTCTGTGTCAGTTGATCTTGAACATTTTGTCTAATGGTCATATGTGGCTCATTGCTGATTCAGATATTTGAGAATAGTAGTTGGTCACTTGAGGAAAAATTGGTAATTACTGGTTAGTTATCCAGGAAAGCCAGTTGGGTGAATCAGTTGCTGAGATACATCAGTGGCCAAAATATGAGTTAAAATCAGCTTGAAAACAAGAAGAAAACAAACAAACCAGTTCAGAAAGTTAACAAGATAAAATGAATTATCAATTATGCCAATTATCAGTTTTAATGATGATTTTTTTCTTCTTCAGGAACAAGCACAAATGATTTGTCAAAATGTGAGAGCAATGTTCGACAAAATCACAGAAAAGAACAGATGAAGTTAAAGACATTATATTTTACGATAAAGCTTCCTGTGATAATAGATATAGGCAATGGTGCTTACTTTTAATAAATGCAATATTACATTCATAATCACAATCAATGTGAAAACTTGTTTATTGTCAGAAACAAAGTCATATAATATATATGTATATTGTATTGTTACTGTGATTTTGACTGAAGCCATTGGTGACTATCTTTTTTGGAAGATTTGACTATGCTGGTTAGAGCAACATTAAGTGTGAAAATAAGTGCTAAAATGACTCAAGTATAATTATGTTAAGAAAACATTATCTGAGTAATTCATTGGAACAGTTTATGTGTAAACCAAATTAAGCATATATATTATGGTATTTACATGACTTGGAGCTTGGTAAGCATTAATTTTGGTCTCACACAACCTGTCATCAATTTGTATATGTAATTATATTTTATTTTCTACATTGCAGGAACATGTATTAGGATTATTGATTAAATGATAGGAAAAATGAAACTATGTTTAATGTAATGGTTGGGACTGATAAAATAATATTAAATCCTATAGAGCATGGCTGAAAGGTTTTGCTCACTGATGAATGTGATTGATATGATAATATTATAACCTATTGACTATGGCTGAATTTTAATGGTCACTAATTCTAATGATGTAACTAGTATGGTAATATTCAAGCCCATGGCTAAGTGGCTATCTTTACTGATGAATATGACTGGTATCATAATGTTTCAGCCAATTGATTATCGCTTAGAGGTTATAGTCACGGATGGATCTGACTGATAAAATGACATTAAAGCCTATTAACCTATTAGAAGTTATGACTTAGAAACACTTGCTTCTCATTGTTGTAGAGTCAGATCTCTAAGTTTTCCTATATTTAATGTGAAGAGCTATCCAATCAGCTTACTGACATAAAAGTCAGTGGTTTGAATCAGGCACTCGCTTCCGCATAAGTTATTCAGAGAGAGACTAGTGCTTTGTTCTTCAAACAGTATAGCTGGAATGTGTCAAATATATATGTATATAAATGTACCTTTAAAGTGTTGGTGTGAATGACATCAAATTATAAAAGCTTATTTAAATTATCATATAGTAATTGTTTAAAGTTATAATATAAATAAATATCTGTTGTTTTCAAAGACATAAATGTAATGGAAACCTAACAAATGCAGGACACTAGCCAATCTCTCATGAACTTGACAATCTGTCATGAAATTTCAACTGTTTCAATTATAGAAGAAAACCCTGAAAAGTTTCAAAATGAAGCATTCATAAATCTAAGTGAAACAAAATTCAATATGTGTTGCTTGTGTATTGGTCTTTTTAGGTTTGTTATGATGTGGGTTCATGTGGGTTATTACTTGTATTACACTTTAAATGTTTATAAACTATTACGATAATATTAGTTATGCACATCTATGGAAATATCTGTTTTGTATTTGTATATATAGAAAATATATATTTCTATTTTTACACTTGTTATTTATAGCAAATAATGTAAATAAGTACAATGCTAATTAAAGGATAATAAAAGAGAAAATTTTATTTGAGTTGATCTTTTGTGGTGTTTTAAAATTGATTTATAAGGTGTTATATAAATAATAACAGTAATGAGAGAAATTGTAGACATTTTAAGGATTTCCCAATGATGTTGTCTTGTAGAATTTTTTCCTACAATATTCTTCATCAGAATGACAGATGTATTTGATTTGAGAAATAAGAAAAAGTCAGGAAGTTAAAAAATACAATGAAAAGTGGAGATTATTTTTAGATTCTTATATTTGAAAAAACTTTGAAAATGCTATTTCAGAAAAGTACACTTTTCCCTCAACTACTTTTTAATTTCCTGTAAATTCAAACTTATATACATGTATTGTAGCTATCATAATTGACAACATTTTCTATGAAGTTCATTATTAAAATTATCTCCTCTATTACAATTTTGCTGAAAATTTCTTGTTTACAATAGAACTAAAGCTATTAAAGGGATAAAGTGACAGAGCCATAAATCCCTGGTCATATTTTTTAAATATCTTTCTTGAAATTCTTGAAATTTTCTTCTCTCAGGAAGTGTAATATACTTGTCAGGAAGATCTCAGACTTTAATTGTTAAAGTCCATTGGAAGATATATAATAACAATATGATATTAAAGTGATTAATTTTAAAGGGACTCCACTGAAGGTGTTTTTTTTACATGATAGGACTGTAGATTTGGGTGCCATTTGACCAGTAAATTATGTCAAAAACTTTAGATTATTCCCCTCACTCCATTTTCATTAAAAAGTCATGCCTCCTGTTTTGTAAAATGACCAAAATGAAAAGCATTTAAATGCCTTTTATTAATACAGACCCTTATCGTTCTATCTAAATCGTATGTATCACAAAATTTTACTATCCAGCAGTGGAGTGCACTCAGAGAGCTGATGTTGATTTGATTGATTCATTTTGTTTTTTAATCAAATCATTTTATTCTATCTGACATTCTATTTTGTTCAGAGCATATCATGAAAACTTTGAAAACTACAAAAAAATGACAGTAAGGTGTTGTCATACTTTTTTTTTGAAATTAGTCGTTTAAGACCTATATTTAATTTTCACAATTACTATTTTACACGAAGACATATTATTTGGACTACCTTTGATATTACCGATACCATCCACATTGCACAACCAAAGTTCGAAATATTTGTTTATGATTATCTTTAAGTGCTACAGGGACATATCTAAGAGACTGCTGGCAGAATATAATACCTACTCTCATTGTGGAAACTCCTTTATAATAATGACGTCGAATAAAAAGTATGCAAACCGATTTAAAATTATCAAATTTCGCGCGACAAACGAAAGTGAAAGTAAAAATTTTATGAATTTCAATTTCATCGACTATATTATCTTGTTTTAAAGGTTTTAGTGTTAGGTAGCACTCCACACTAAATTTCAAGTTTCTGCCGTCAATGTCCTACAAGCAATATGTCTGATAAATCTGATCCCAAACTACACAACCTGGAAAAAGAAAACACATTTTGTTAAGAACATGTCTTAACATTGCAAATCTATAATGAAATCATCCCATGTGCAACAGTCAGACAGTTAAAAAAAATCCTATTCATTCCGTAAAAGCCAAAAATATACAGTGGACCGCAGAGCTCCAGATAGCGTGCGTATAAGCGTAAAATACGCATAGAAAATCTAAAATACGCATCACTTTCAAAATTCATGCGTCACAGTTACGCACAACAAAATGAAAATACGCTCGTATGTCAAAATTTATGCGTAAAAGAATAGAAGTGTAAACATTTGATATGTAGAAAGAAAATGTTTTGAGCATTAAAATACAATATATTTCCATTTTAATGCATTGAAAACTAAAAATTCTGTTGTCAACAACGCATGTTAAAGGAAATACAGAAGGGAGGTAAGTTCAGGTAACTCCCGTAGATCAACCTGTAAAATTATTGATGAAATTTGTGCAAGATAATCATCGTAGGAGTAAACACAGTATTAAGTTTGTTTAGGCATCTATTGACATGCTTATACCTCAATATAAACAAAAATATATTTTAATTTCTTTAACTTTTGTTGTTGGAACAAAATAACATGTTTTTCCCCTGCAGTTTTGTACTCAATATTTTCGTAACCAGTCTACAGTTACGGACAATTTTCTCTCAGACCAATACTTTTTTTTAAGGAAAGATAAAAAAAATCTTGTTTATGTTTCTTTAATTCTAATTTCAACTATAATTGTTCAAACTGGAGTACATGATAAGGTACATGACAACAGAAATAAAGAAAGAAAAATATTGACTCCTAGAAAATAAAATAACTTCAGGGCTTTCACTAGTGGAAGTTTGGGAGTCATTTACTCCTTCATTTTGGCCTGTGACTTCTCAAAATCAATACGTTTCCTTCTTTAACTATATAATGTGACTTCCAATATCAGAGATTTTGAAGTTTTTGACTTCCAAATTTTGAAAATGGAAGCCCTGATAATTTTGCTGTGTATCCTAAAATTGAGTTCCAGTATACTCTGGCAGTCTGACTTTACATGGCATGTTTTGTATTGTTTCACATTAAATCAGTATTTAATTTGTAAAGGTTTTTCTAAAAAAAAGAAAAAAAACAAACAAACAAACAAAAAATCAATAAGTTTAATTTGTATATAAAAAATGCAAAATGTTTTTTTGACAGATTTTACCCCTTATGTTTTTCAGAATTTGCATTTTACCCCTCACTCTAAATTTTGAAGGGTAAAAACCCCTTGGCCAAAAAAATTATCTGGAGCTCTGGGACCGAGACCCAAAACAACATAATTTGTCCCTCTGGCAAAACATACCTGCAAATATATGTGCTACAGAAACTCTGTCACTGCTTTAGTAACTCCCTATCACAGGAACTTGAAATTCTATCAATATTAATGATAATATCCAAAATATACCCCCTATACTGGCATGCGAGCAGTTCCCGTACAAAAATCATAGTAACTTAAACATTATTTTTTATTACGCTCACTCACCAAAATTTGAATGTTACACATCAATATTCGGCTCGTCACACAAATCGTGGAAATTCCATCATGTTCTAAACATAGAATAACCCTTACTTATGAGGCCTCATATGGGGTACCGAAATTATCAATTATTTTGTATAAAGAGAAGTAGTTCCCGTACATAAAATCTAACCCATTATAATTATACAATTTTATTATATCGGACCTATTTTTCATTTACAATTGTTGAACAGACCATTATCTAAGAGATAAATAGATGTAATTCAGGAAATAGAGCGTAGACTAAACGCGGGTATCTATTACCCGGTACCGTAAGCCCAACGCATTCACAAGCAATAGCATGCTTGTATGCATGATATTTTACGCATCAAAGCCATAAAATTATTATATATAGTAATATTGGTCAACATTCTGATATTTAAACAAGTTTTCATCACATTGCCTACTTATTTGTAAACAAGTGGTATTAGTGGAAAACCCTTTAACAAGCCTCACGTGTAAGTATTTTTGCGCATGCGCGCAAGGACGGAATCCCCCAGAGAAAACAAGGTCACGTTTTGACGACGCACAGGTGAAAGTGATTTAAAATGAGACTTTATATACGTACTGCCGAACTGACACTTAGATTTTGTCTCGTTTATGTATCTGCTTGATTTGAAATGAATTTTTAAAGAATGCAAGTAGAAATCAAGCTTTTAAATGAAAAATACGGGTACTGCTTCTGTACGGGAACTGCTCGCATGCCAGTACATTATGTATACTGTATAGGGGGTATATTTTGGATATTAATATTGATAGAATTTCAAGTTCCTGTGCTAAATACTGTATAGGGGGTATATTTTGGATATTATCATTAATATTGATAGAATTTCAAGTTCCTGTGCTCCCTATGCATGCAAAATATCACAAATAAATAGGTGCTTGGCCTTGTAGATATTTTGCTATTGCTGAAAGTTTGTACCCCCTGTAAAATTACTTGTTTTTCACATAGGGACTAGGCACGTTGGGGTGATAGTATACAAAAGTAAAAACTAAAAAAAAAAATAAAAAATCACCTCATGTATAATATATAGTCTATACTGTATAGTTTTTTTTTTAGTTTTTACTTTTGTATACTATCACCCCAACGTGCCTAGTCCCTATGGTATACACGCATATAACAACAACGCTTATAAAATATACTAATTATGCTTTAATTTTTCAAGTAACAAATAATTTCACTATGGTACATGTATATGTTAATTTAAGTGTAAATATTTGACCCTATGCCAAATTTTTATGAAAATAATATTAATATTCCGTATTCTTTTCATATTCGCGAATATGAATTCATATTCGGTATTTAGTCATACCCTTGTAAACGCAGGCTGTCCAGCGTCCTTAAAATTCCTAAAAAATCCTAATTTTTTTCAGTTTGGCTAAAATTCCTAAAAAAATGAAAAATTCAAAGGGAATTCCTAAAAAAGCCCTATTTTTTCACTTAAATTCCTATTTTTTTTTCATCTTTTATGATAAACATATCACGAAACAACCATGTTTCAATCACAACTTAAATTCGAACATAGTCAGTGGAGCTGATGTCATGTCTGACTAAATTGCATAAAGTCCCATGTTGTATTTACTCAACTCCTGCAGAAATGCCATACTTGATTAATTACCAGATGTTATCAGAAAAATAATAAGAAACTGTTTGTTTTAAATAGAACAATGAAAATTGTTTAAAATTGTGATAAAAATTTTTCCAAGGAAGTTACATTTTTATTGGCTACAGTCTCAGTTTTACCATTTACCTCAGTCTTAGGTGTATTTAAAGCAACTGTTTACATTATGAACCACTAAATTTCATCAAACTTTATGTAGGGGTCCTTATTAATAAAATCTTAATTTGTAATCAAGTTATTTTCAAGTGATGACTGTAGAACAGATCTTTGGTAATTGATACCAGCTTGCAGATCTAGACAATTTTCCATTGCTAATTATAAAATGGTAAGGTAAACTGGCAGTAATGATTGGATGCTTTAACCATGTTGCTTCCCAATTAGGGTACTAAGAAGTGAGATATTCAGCTGTCCGTTTTGTACACATTAACATGTACTGAACATATGTTATAACATATAATGCAAGTTTTTTTTAAAATCTGGAAAAAAACTGTTGAAAATCATTCAAAACACTGACACTGTTGTGAAATTTCTACAATTTTAGTAGCCTGATTTTTTTATCTTGAACAAATTCTTCATAGGTGTATACCCTGCTGTTTGAATTAAAGTTTTAATATTCCTGGGAATGATTTGAGTGGGTCATACTGTTTTTATTGTTTTTTTAAATAAGATCAAGACTTGTTGAAAAATGTACCAACCTTAAAATGAATAAATGTTGCTAATAAATGCATTTATAGCTAAAATAAATCTAAAGCATAATTTCCCCTTCCATTTATTATTGGCTAATCATAGCTTAACTAATTGAATATTGGATGTTCTGGGATACTTATAACTTTGAAAATGTTTTCATTCTAGTTATGTATTAATGTAGTTTTTCAGCTCTTTTTAAAGGCAGTGAACCAGTGAATCCATTTCTTCACTGGTGACTATGGAACACTGCAGGTAACACCTTTGCTATAACCAAACTAGAGCATTATTTGTGAGTTGCTTTTGTGTCAAATATCCAAAGTTGAGCCCATACCATGGTCTTGGAGGCCATAATTTAGTTCTGAAATTCCAAATTTTAGCCCTAAAATTTCTTTTATTTACCCTTAAATTCCTAATTTTAGCCCTAATTTTTTTTAAAAATTGCCCTAAAATTTGCCCTAATTTTTTGTCAGAAGGTGCTGGACAGCCTGTAAACGTTTACACGATTGTTAAAAACCGAAACAATACTGTTAAAATGGTGTTACTGTGTATTATACAATACCCAGTGCAAAACAATTACTTACTTTCTACTTTTAATACATGTACCAATAAATAATGTTCAGGGCTCATCGCTAGGGGATTGGCACACATTTTCTGCATGTATCCCCATTTGGCTCTTTTAAAAGATCGAGGGAAAATCCACTTTACCTAAAGAATTATTTAGTCATGTGAGGAGTTAAATTGTTAACACCCTTATTCTGGGCTGCTGACAATCATTGGCCAATCAGAGTGTTGCTTATATGCATGTAGAAGCTTGACAACACTATTGGTCTGAAACATGCTTGTTTATGTGGACAATTATTATGAACAAGGGTGTTGTATATATTAAACACGTTTGTTATTCTCTAATAAATGAAACATCGTACGGTCCATGTTTAACCAAAGGAAAAATTGTATGCTATAGAAGTTTCACACCCTTCAAAAAAGCCATATTTAGCTACGTTTTTTTTATAGACTTGCAAACTCTATCACCTTTCCTTTTACTGAAAATACTTAATAAGTCAATAAAAATTGATAAAAATCATATTATATGTGATAAGTAGGATATATTGATACTAAGACAATGTAGTCGTTTTGTTTAAATGGTAAAAAAATATTGTAAAAGTTTATGAATAAAAACCGAAACAAACACGTTTACACATACATGTACCTGTTGGGGCCTTAGACCTTTTCTGTAGTTACTGTTTTATGTTTGTCTAATGATTTGATTTTTTTTTTTAATTTTTTTTTCATGTTGATTTCTATTTTTTTTTCATCAGTATTTGATGACAAAATTTCAAGAAAACTTTGTTAAGCAGTGTGACAATTTTGTGATGTTTAGAAAAGAAATAACACCTGTTTCTATTAGATTATGTCATATGAATGTTACAACCTAAAGCACTCCAAATATATTGCAAGAAATAACACTTTTCATAAGGTGATTCCAATTGCCTTATTATAAACTCACACATGTCTTTTAGATCATAATTGTTAGTTACTGGTCAAGCTCTAGAACTGTTGCATGGATTTAACTAAAATGGTCCTCGCAAACATTTAAGTTGTTGATTGAAAACTACACATTTGTCTTTAATGTCTTAGGACTTAGATGTAGATATGATCCATAACACTAGCAGCATTACATTTTATGTAAAAATAACTTACTCCCCTTTGTTAACATAGAAAATACTTGCAAAGTGTTTTCTTACATATAATCATTATTATGGAGCACTGAGAATAGTCAAACACTTTGTATGTCTTGCAGCTCTAATTCTTGCTTTTATAATTATGTCTAGGGTTCTCAAACAGAAAAGCATAACAGACTTTTCTACAGCTACAAAGTCAGACAATGGTAACATGAGGGAACAAGGGAAAGAAGAAAAAGGTAAAGATAATTATGTTAGTGAAAATAGTAATTATGTTGACATGAATTAACATTAAACACTATACATATACGGTAATATATAACATAAAAATTTAGCTTCATTTGATGTGATTATTTCCCTGATATTTCATAACCCTCTTTTGTAGTTGTACAAATTAAAAGTTTCAGCAAAAGACCTCAAATGATCCTTCTTTTTTTTTTTAAATAATTCAAGTTGTTGCCTTTTGGTTATGAGATACATTCTGTTTTGGTTTAATTACTGATATATTAAAAACAGCTGTATCTTAACTGTTGCTATGTAAACAGATTGAGAGTTTTACTAATATTCATGAATGATTAATGTTTTAACAATTAATGGCCAACATTTCAAGAAATTTTTAACATGTACACAATTTTAGTGCCATCAAAAATATATTATTCTTAAAGTACAATGTACCTTACCTGAGACTACTTGGCCTTCTCCAGTGTTGGTTTAAGTCTTGCCAGTGACTTTGGATTTGTTCATGCAAGAAAGCTGTACAGCAGACTGGTCAGTGGTTCTACACAGTTCCACTGTCATGTGTAAAAGAATACCATTAGGGATGTATGTCATAATAATCATCATAACATTGTAGGTGTGATTGAAAATCCAACTGAAAAATGTTCTGCAGTAAATTACATGTCTTTATTAGGTACAGAAGTACATTCTTTCTGCCTCCTCCTGTCCCTTGTTTAATAAGGTTTTCAAAACATTCTTTCTGCTTCTGTCTCTATCAGTGGTTTTAGTCAGGTGCCTGTTCATGCTTGAAATAATGCTGTGGGGGGGGGGGCACCTAAGGGCTTCCTGTACGAGTAAAGCTGGAAAGTTGCGTGATGTAAAACCCAACCAAAACACACAAAAAGTATATTTTTAGTAAGTCCATGTTTTATTATGCCACCGCAGCATCTGCGATGCGGTGGCATATAGCGATTCACCTGTGTGTTTGTTTGTGTGTGTGTGTGTTATATAGATTATATAGTGAACTTAAAAAATCTTCTTGTGAAAAACCACTTGTCCAATTTCAACCAAACTTGGAAGGATTGATCCTTGGGTGAAGGGCTTCCAAAGTTGTTCAAAGAATTTCATTCCATGCAGAAATCTGGTTGCCATGG
Source organism: Ruditapes philippinarum (assembly GCF_026571515.1). NCBI lineage: Eukaryota > Metazoa > Mollusca > Bivalvia > Venerida > Veneridae > Ruditapes > Ruditapes philippinarum. The sequence continues at coordinate 44,523 of NW_026866737.1, read as the reverse complement.
CAACCAAAAGGAATTATAAGAATAAATTAAAAAAATCTTCTTGTAAAGACCCAAAAGGCCTAGAGCTTAGATATTTTGCATAAGGCATTGTCTGGTAGACCTCTACCAAGATTGTTCAAATTATAACCCTGGGGTCAAAATCGGCCCCGCCCCGGGGGTCATTGATTTTCACTAAATGTACATATAGTAAAAACTTAAAATAACTTCTTGTAAAGACCCAAAAGGCCTAGAGCTTAGATATTTTGCATAAGGCATTGTCTGGTAGACCTCTACCAAGATTATTCAAACAATAACCCTGGGGTCAAAATCGGCCCCAACCCGGGGGTCATTGATTTTCATTATATGTACATATAGTAAAAACTTAAAATAACTTCTTGTAAAGACCCAAAAGGCCTAGAGCTTAGATATTTTGCATCAGGCATTGTCTGGTTAGACTCTACTCAGATTGTTCAAATTATAGCCCTGGGGTCAAAATCGGCCCTGCCCCTGGGGTCATTGGTTTTCCTTATATGTATATCGTCACCTTAGTGCAAGAACTCAATATCTGCTTCTTTATCTATATGCAGTTATTGAGTTTTTGCACTAAGGTGACGATATAGAAAAAACTTTATAGTAAAAAAATTTCTTCTAGCAAATGCTAGAGGTTAGATATTTTGCATGAAACATTGTGAAGTGAACTTCTAGCAAGATTGTTCAAATTATAGCCCTGGGGTCAAAATTGCCCCTGCCCCGGGGTCATTGATTTTCAATATATACATATAGTAAAAAATAAAAAAATCTTATTGTCTGAAGGTACAAGGCTTAGAGCTTGAATATTTGTTAAATGATATCATCTATAGGTACTCTACCAAAGTTGTTCAAATTTTGCCTCTTGTGTCAAAATTAGCCCCGCCCCATGGGCCATAGGTTTTCCTTATATGTATATAGTAAAAACTTAAAAAATCACCTTCTCTAAATTTACAAAGGCTAGAGTTAAGATATTTTGCATGAAACATTATGTAGTGAACCTCTAGCAAGATTGTACACATTATAGCCCTGGGGTCAAAAATTGGCCCCACCCCCAGGAGTCATTGATTTTTACTATGTACATATAGTAAAAAAAAAAAAGAAATATTTTTGTGTGAAGGTACAAGGCATAGAGCTTTGATGTTTGCTCTATAATATATTCTATGGGTTCTCTACTAAAGTTGTTTTAATTATGCCCCTAGTGTTAAAATTGGCCCTGCCCAGGGGCAGTGATTCTCATTATGTTCACATAGTAAAAACAGAAAATAAAACAAATCTTTTCTGAATAGGAGAAAGCTACAGCTTAGATATTTGACTTGAAATGTTGTTTGGTGGACCTGTATCAAGATTGTTTTGAATTAAACCCTTGGGTCCAAAATTTTGCCTTGCCCAAGGGGACAGTGACCTACTTTCTTGTCCTTTAATGTACAGCAATGAAATTTTGACCATGTGCACAGTTTTAGTTGTAAAATTGAACTTTGATATCAGGTGAACTAGATTTTGATGATGTGACCTACTTTCTTGTCCTTTGATGTACAGCTATGAAATTTGAACCATGTGTACAGATTAAGATTTTAAGTGAACTTTGATTTCAGCTGACCTAGATTTTGACAAAGTGTCTTACTATGTTGTCCTTTGATGTAGTCATGAAATTTAGGCTGTGTGAAATATGACCTTCACCACCAAATTCACTAGACTCAAGTGCATTGATATATTCCTACTCTGATCTTTTATTGAGTTAACAACAGATTTAACCACTAATCTGATAATAAGAATTAGATAGGTCAGGGATCTATGCATTATGACAATCTTCAAAATTGTATAGAAACAAATAAAATCTGTTCCTACACTACTATTTAGTGTTGTATTAATGCGGTGGCATAGCATTTTTCTCAAATGCAATCTTGTTAAAATATTATATATTTCTATTTTACAGAGGAATTTGAATTCTTTTTTGGTCCAAAGTTTGTATTTAGTCAGTTCCACCCAGCCAAGTTTGTGGTAGAAAAAGTAACTTACAACTGTATGGAACAATACATGCACCATCAAAAAGCAGGTTTGTATAAGATTGAAAAATGTTTCTATGGGTTGGCATAATCCGCATAAGATCATGATGTATCCTAAATGTTTGGGAGACATATTGTTTTTGCCTTAACCATCTATTCGTCCATCTGTCTGTCTGTCCTCATTCAGATTATTGGCACATTTTGCTTTGCTGCACAAAATGGCCGCCAGAGCTAAAAATAGAAAAAAATCATGTCTGGCTTTCACAGGTCAAACTGCTGGTGGAATTTCAATGAAACTTGACAAGAGTGATCAGTACTATCCGTAGTTGTGCACATTGCACGCTGCACAAACTGGCTGCCTGAGCTAAAAGTAGAAAAATCTTGTCCAGCTGTCACAGGTCAAACTAATGATGGGTTTCAATGAAACTTCACAGGAGTGATCAGTACCATCCCTCGTTGTGCATATCACAAGGACGATCAGCTTTGCTGTCCAAAATGACTGACCAAGCTATAAATAGAAAAATCTTGTCAAATTGCTTGCGGTATTTCAATGAAACTTCACAGGAGTGATCAGTAACATCCCTCATTATGCATATGACAAGCACAATCTGCTTTGCTGCACAAAATGGCTGACAGAGCTATAAATAGAAAAATCTTATCCTGTTTTTACAGGTCAAACAGCTGGTGGGATTTCAATTAAACTTCAGGAGTGATCAATTACCATCTCTAGTTGTGTATATAGCCGGCAGGATTTCCACATTACTTTACATGAGTGAACAGTACCCTCCCTAGTTGTATATAATGCTGGCACGTTCACCTGCTGCACAAAATGGCCACCAGATTGATAAATAGAAAAATTCTGTGTTGCTTTCATAGGTCAAACTGCTTGTTGAATTGCTGCCAAACTTCAGGAGTGATCAGTACCTAGTTGTGGGTGATATGTTTTTGTCACAAAAAACCCTTCTAGTAATTATTTTGCATCATATAATATAATGTATTCCTTACAGAATCAGTTTCCTGTTATATTATATTTTGTTTAGTTTAATTGTATAGAAAGCTTATCCTGGAATCAATATGTACTGGTCAAGCAATGAGTGTAAAGTTTCTTACCCAAGGAAACAATTGGCTTGACCATGACGGTGTGCAAACCCACTTGGCTGGCAATTGATGCATTAACCACTCAGCCACAATGCCACTAAATGTATCTTGTTAAATATCTTCTTTGATGTGTTATAAGGTAAATAAAGTTAAATTGCTTTTATGTTCAATTTAAGTTTATGCAAAATTTAACTAAAACATACTTTTTAGTCACCTTTAAGGACGCAGAACGTGAAAGGGCAATTCTGACGGAAACAGACCCCAAAAAACAAAAGAAACTGGGAAGGCAGGTCACACCTTTTGATAAAGCTGTTTGGGGCAGGAAATCTGTAGCAGTTGTAAGAAAAGGAAGCCTGGCAAAGGTTAGTTTTATAGTAAATTCTTTAAGATGTTCCACTCTGAATGATTAAATTCAAAAGTTAAAAAAAAAATTTGTTTTGACTTATTTGATTTTTTTTGGATCGCAGAGAGTTTTTGATTACTATTGATGAGACAGTATGAAGACTTTCCAAATTTATTACTGCATGTTTTCACACAAAGCATAAGAACAGTGAGCTTGCTGTAGAAGGAAATTTCAAGTGAATGAGTAGTTATATCATAAAAACAAAATTGAGCCGTGTCACGACAAAATCATCATAATGGGTTTGCGACCAGCATGGATCCAGACCAGCTTGCGCATCCGCGCAGTCTGATCAGGATCCATGCTGTTCGCTTACAAACCCTATTGCAAGTAGAGAAACTGATAATGAACAGCATGGATCCTGATCAGACTGTGCGGATGCGCAGGCTGGTCTGGATCCATGCTGGTCTCAAACCCAGTATGTTGGTTTTGTCATGACGTGGCTCAAATCTTAAAACATGCTTATAGCAATTCTAATTATATAAATGTATAAGTTTAAGGGTCTAATAGTATGAAAAGAATGATTGTTAACAGTCTTGCATTTCTTGGTTAAGATCTCTAAAGACTAAATCAAATGGGCATTTGCATGAATGATTAAATAATCATGTCATGATATTTGAAAACCTGATTTTGTATGTCTCGGGACACTAAACAGTAAGACAGGTTGTTTACGGTATATGTAGGTTGTTATGAACTAGGTACGTCTATAAGCATATATTTATTTAAATGATAAAGGTATGTTGAACAATCTGCTCTGGACAGTTGCCTGCTGATAGACATATATTTACTCTATGAATTGCTTGGAAAGGATTATGTTGAAAATATTTAAGCTCCTGTAGCGTTTGGACTGTACCTTTATAAAGGGTGATAATTGTTTGATGAAATTGAAGTATATTTAGCTATGGACAATTGTAATTGAATATATGCTGACATTGTCTTGAACAATTTGATTCAAATTATGTAAATTGTAATAACTAGCTTGTCATAATAAATACAGAAATAGTTTGATTTTATAAGTTCATAAGATAGCTAATTAAGTATGCTTAACAATGATGTTATATATTTCAGTATCGACAGAATCCAAAAATGAAAGAGGCCCTTTTTGCAACATACCCGAAAACACTTGTTGAGTCCAGTCCAAGAGATAGACTTTGGGGTATTGGTATGGGGAAAAGCAACCCAAAAGCACAAAACAGAGCTACCTGGCGTGGTAAAAATCTCCTTGGTGACACACTCACTGATGTTCGAAATAAAATGATGGCTGAAGAAGGGTTGGTTCCTGGACCAGGAAGCAATGATCAAGGAGTTGCATGTCAGACTACAGGTACAGAACACAAAGCTTCCTGTGAAGTTAGTGTAAAAGTTGAAGGTAAATCTAATAAAACTCAAACTGACACACAAACACATAGAGAATCTGCTTCCGTTTCACTGAAAAGTAAAGGAGAAACAAAAGATACCCAACCAATATTAATTAACAAATCTGAAATTACTCCAACTAAAGAAAGCAAGAAAAGGTCAAAGGATCGAAAGACACCCTCTAAAGATAAGGAAATAGGTTCATCATCAGATAAACAAACTAAAGCGGGAGATACAGTCTTAGATGATAAAACAAAACATACACCATCAAAGAAAAGGAAAATAACACCTTATGATGTAGAAAAAACATCTAAAAATGAAGGGAAACAAACTCCATCAAGAGGGCATTCATCTTCAAAGAAACGAAAGACTGATGATGAAAATCAAGAGAAACAGTCCCTAGGCAAAAAAGAACACACTCCAGCAAAGAATACAGGAGACTATGTATCATCAAAGAAAAGGAAATTAGAACTTGATAACGAGGAAAAGGAAACTAAAGATAACAAGGATGAAACTCATTTGAGAGAAAAGGTATTACATTCATCTTCTAAGAAAAGGAAAACTTATGTAAGTCTTGAAAAACAATCTAAAGACAGGGACGAACAGAGCCTTTCAAAAAATATAGGAAAACACTCATCCTCAAAGAAACAAGAGAGTGATACACTATCAAAAGAATCAAGGGAACTTACACCATCAAAAGATAATGGAAACCATTCTTCTTCAAAGGAACAAAAGACTGATGAAAAATTGGATAAATTATCTAAGGAAGGAAGGGAACATATGCCATCAAAAGATAAAGGAAAACATTCATCATCAAAGGAACAAAAGACTGATGAAAAATTGAAAAAATCATCCAAGGATAGAAAGGAACATACACCATCAAAAAATAATGGAAACCATTCATCATCAAAGGAGCAAAAGACTCATGAAAAATTGGAAAAATCATCCAAGGATAGAAAGGAACATACACCATCAAAAGATAATGGAAACCATTCATCATCAAAGGAGCAAAAGACTCATGAAAAATTGGAAAAATCATCCAAGGATAGAAAGGAACATACACCATCAAAAGATAATGGAAACCATTCATCATCAAAGGAGCAAAAGACTCATGAAAAGTTGCAAAAATCATCCAAGGATAGAAAGGAACATACACCATCAAAAGATAATGGAAACCATTCATCATCAAAGGAGCAAAAGACTCATGAAAAATTGGATAGATTGTCTGAGGACAAAGAAAAACATACCACATCAAATGATAAAGAAGAACCAACCCCATCAAGTGATAAAGGAAATCCTTCATTAACAAAGGATCAAAAGACTGAAGATGATTCATCATCAAGTGATAAAGGAAATCCTTCATTAACAAAGGATCAAAAGATTGAAGATGATTCATCATCAAGTGATAAAGGAAATCCTTCATTAACAAAGGATCAAAAGACTGAAGATGATTCATCATCAAGTGATAAAGGAAATCCTTCATTAACAAAGGATCAAAAGACTGAAGATGATTCATCATCAAGTGATAAAGGAAATCCTTCATTAACAAAGGATCAAAAGACTGAAGATGATTCATCATCAAGTGAAAAAGGAAATCCTTCATTAACAAAGGATCAAAAGACTGAAGATGATTCATCATCAAGTGATAAAGGAAATCCTTCATTAACAAAGGATCAAAAGGCTGAAGATGATTCATCATCAAAAAATAAAACACTAATATCTGAAGAAATGAGAGAGCAATGTAAGGATGAAGATGCACATTTAACAGAAGAAAATGAACAAAATAAATCTATAGAACACGAGAAAACAATAGAAGATGAATCACAGGAGACATCTTTAAAAGAGATTGAAAGGTCAAATGATGATGTCATTCAATGATCACAGAACCAACAATTCTTGTCCAAGGAAACATAAAATATATCTCACGATGGTCGATTGCGATGTTGGAACTTAAAGATTAAAAAGAAGAAATATCAGATAATTCAGAGAGTAGTAGTACAGTGAAAAACATTTTACTAATTCTGTTAATGTTGTGTTTTTTTTAAAGAAACAAAAATGATAGTATTAATTTAAACAATGCTTTTCCTTAAAATGATTTGAAGGGATATATGAAATGAAGAAAAAACAAATTATATTGAGAATTTAAGATCAATTAAGATTGGTTTGACAAATACGAGGAGTCCTAGATAATAATGGTATGTGGTGACTTGTATTTGTATTGTAATTTTCTGACTTATATTAATTATATTGATTATAGATACATTTAGTTAAGTTGACACATGTTGTAGATTAAAACATTCAGTTGTTGTGATTTTCTTGTATTAATGAAATTCATGTTTTAGATTTAGACTTTTTAGTGTGTTTCATCGGAGAACAAAGTTCTTACAATGTGCTATTGTGACTAATCTCTGTCTGTTGTCTTTTTTTTTTAAAAAAATTTTTTTTCTTTAACAATGGGGAAAAAATCATCAAAAAAAAAACAAAATTTTTTGGGGGGTTCTCCCTTTTGTCAAATTCAAAATTAAATTTTTAAACCAAAGGGGAAATTTTTAATTAGAAAGAATTGGGTAAGAATTTTAAAGGAAAAAAAGTATTTTATTGGGGCAAAAATTTGGAAAATTATTTAAATAAAAGCCTTTAGAACATGATTTTTAAATTTAAAATGGGGGTTTTTTTTTCAAATTTTTTCCATAATCTACCAAAATTATATTAAAATTTTGAGTCATAAAATTTTTTGGGTATTTTCTTTGTTTTTGAAAAAGTGCATTGTATTTTTTTTATTTAAAATCAAAATACCACTTTGTTTACATTTCTTTATACCTTAACAACGCATCATTCGATGTTCAACGCTACTTTTTCAGTTATTGAATATCTAACATGCTCTTAAACCATTATACAATTCAATTTTCAATTTCAATTATAAAAACATTATTGAACATATGTTTGACATTTCTGAAGAATTATGAAATTGTATATCTGAGGAATAATGTGCATTTAAATGAGTTTACTGATGCACTGGTTGTTTAAAATTCTTTAATGTATGTGTAGATCTGTATCTGTATATGTAGATCATTGGTTAGTAATAAACATAATAATTTTTATTTGATGAGTTTTAATCTACAGGTTTTAAAATTTAAGATACATTTTGGATATATTTTAATTTATATCCCGAACACCATCACGTCTTTTATTATAGCCGAGTCCCCATAAAGAAAAAAAATACTATATATCTTCATGATTTTTTAGCTATCTGTCATATTTTCTCATAGTGTTTTGATTTATTGATAGATTGGCCAGATCTTTGATATTTGTAATGAATGTACCTGGATTGACTTACAGTCAATGTCTATGTCACTGAGGTTAAGGTTACAATAAGAAAAGACATTTCCTCATAGAGCTTTTATCATTTATTGACCGATTTCTAGATATTTTGAAGATAGATAACTTTATTAGGACTTTAATTGACCAGACCAAGGCCATGGTTACAGGCTAGAATTGATTTTTCTACTTGTCTGTAGTTGGCCTTGTGTCGAAAACGAGTTAACATTTTTTCCAGCAAGGTTTTATTAAAATAAACAAAAACAAACATTTAAAATTTAAAAAATTTTTTTGCAAATATTTTATATGTTATTGGTTTTTTTACCACACCTACATTTTTATTTATAAATAATCGGAAAAAGCTGGAAGATCGATCTTTGGCAATTTAAAAAATTTTTTAGATTTTGTTTTGAAATGGGAGGGGGCCCCCCGGGGTCATATTTTTGGATCAAAAGCTTCCTGTTTTATTTTTAAAAATGACCGAGGTGATTAAAGAAATCTAAAAAGGGTTTCCGATGCTGCCACACCGCAGGGTGAAGCCAAAAAGCGTGGTTTGAATGCCTTTTAGTTTGTAAAATTATATGAAAACAGCTAAAATACTATTCTTTTAAGTCTGTTTAAAAAGAAAATTTCGTTTTATTATAAGTAATTTAAGTTTAAACTCATAGTAAATGTTAAAAAAATAATCTAACCATTTAAAACAAAAACGATTAAAATTTTAAAGTTTTACCACAATATTTAAAATGTTGTGTCCATTTTTAACCGACATTGATGAATAAACCCGCCATTTTGGGAAGAGCTGGGCCCCAAAAAACAAAAAAGAAGCCTGGGGGGAATTAATAAAACACATTAAATGGGTTATCAAAACGACGAAACAAACCTTTCAAAATAAGATCAATATTTTTAACTTTTAGCGATTGAAAGTTAACGATTATTGTAATTCTAACTATACAATGCTTTAAATAAAAATATTGTAAAGAGACGAATTTTATATTACCTTTATACGGCATACATTTATACATGCTTTGGTTTTTTACCTGTAAATAACAAGTGTAAGCCGATTTAGACTGGTTTTGGCATCGTTGTCCTTTTTAATCATCGCCACAATCTATTCATAAGTGAACATTACGCAAAAGAATCGATTAGTAATTTTCCGTTACGATTGTAGAATGTTGCTATAACAGCGACAGGTAATAGGCTCTTTCAATCGTATTTATCTAGCAATTTTTCAATTAAGTGCCGGCGAGTGACAAAAAGATCTATTATCTGTAAATGCGTTGATCATGTCCAAGTTTATCAACGCAGCTTGCGAAAGTACTACGTGGTACAGGAAATCAGAAAATGGGACGAATGTGTACAGTGAAGTACCATAAATATCATTACAGCAATGTCAAGTAGGAAAGGTTGACATAAATGAAAAATATAAAGACAGAGCAACTTTAATTATTATACAACAAAATAATAAAATTTTTGGTTAAAATTTTTACCCAATCTTTTCACAAAAAACTTTTCATAATTCCGGAAAGTTTTTTTCCTTTAAAAGGCAAAAAAGGTATTCCAATTTTAAAACTTGACCTGGGGCTTTATAAATTTTAAGTCTTGCTTGACTAACCAATCTGGGGTTTGAAGGGTTTTTTTTTTTTAATATAAAAAAAGCAAACGTTTAACACAATTACATTGTACTATGATTATGATTACCTGATATTTGTTGATATTTTTTTTATCTTTTTCTTCTAGATCTATTTATAGAGCAACATTCCTGAAAATAAATGATGATGTGGCAACATTTTATCAAATTACTTTATTATTAGACCGACATTTTTGTGTCCACTGACATTTTTCACCGTAAATAAGTTAATGGCAGTCGTCTGTACAGCCATATAAGAGATGTCATAAAACAGCACCGAGAAAGCAGGTCGATGGTGGCTTTTTGTTTGTCCTCAGTGAGTTCATTAATGGCTTCAAAAGAACATTGTAGCGTTTTATTACCCACCATGGTCATGAAGTGATGATCCCATCCAAGCGATGCTTGTAACATGTAAGCGTTTATTGAATATTGATTTACAATGAACACAAAATATATCCGAATCGAAAGCGTTGCCAAGCTCCAGTGTACGGAAGTGACTCTAACCTAGGCACATATCATTTCCATTGTTGATTATTTGTTAGTTCAAAAAATAGTAACATAGAAACACTAAAACGTTTACAGAACAATGTCACTAGCCCTTTGGCATGAAACAGTAGCGTTTTAACGAGTTTAAATTTAATGTCAATCGATGCAAACCTTAGAGGATTTCTCCCACATTACATCTAAAATCACAAAGAAATCTTCTACATACATATTAGTTTTATTACACATCAAAAGAGAGAATATGCCTGATGGCATAACGCACGATTGCTATTTTGTGCGTTACCCGTGGGAACAAAAAGTGAACTTTTCCACCGATTATTGCAAAACATCGCAAATGAAGTGCACACTTCATTTTAAAAACATTTTATATTATATTTTTATGATTACGAAAATAAATGAACATATAGGTACATATTATGTAACTTTTGTGGACCATGTTTACTGGTGTTTAAAAAACGTTATACATTTTTCAAAATCGTTTTTCTATTTATGTTTAAATACCGATTTTGTTGACCTAGTCACCTATAAAGCGAGTATTTGTTTTAAAAGTACGTTGCTGCAACAGTTACATAAGGTACCACGGTGCTTTATCACTATTAACTCTCGTGAAAGATAAATTGTCAAGCCGTTGACGATATCGGCGGAAAGTGATGCGGGAACCAGTTAATTATTACCCACATCCTCTCCGACCTCATCTTCAGTAAATAAAGTTATCAGAAAACTTGTTATGGACTATCAGACAAGTGCGAGTTAGCTCACAAACCAACTTCTTTCGTTATGTAACGGAGGGATGGTTAATCTATTTCTAAATTTGTGTTACAACAGGCAGAATTGGTACATTGATTTTCTATAAATGCAAAAAAAAAATCATATATTCGTTATATATCAAATTGATGAACATATTAAGTGTTTTTCATTTAACTGATAATTTAATACAGATTGTGATTTTTAAGGTGTTGTAAAAAATTTGATTGCAAAGATTACAAACGTCAGTTGATTTTGCACAAGCAGTTTTTGAAGAAGTTTGAACAACCCTTTCACAGGGTCATTTTTCTGAAGATAGCCTGCTATTGTAGAATAACAGTTTATTCAAAATGACGAAAAACAAACACATTACTGTTTATAATGGGAATTTCGAGATATGATAATTAAGAAAAATAGAGGATTAACATTTGCTGAAAATTTCTTTTTTTAATTTTCTGGAACGTTGGGTAAATTTCTACTACGTGTGCTCGCAATAAAGGATACCAGTTGAATTAAATAAGCGTGCAATAACGCATACAGAGATCGGAAATAACATGTAGGTGCTTATGCTCGTAATATAAGCCACTGACTCGCAATAAATGATACAGTGATTGATAAAGTGATTTCGTTAAGCATACAAAATTGAACCGAACATTTTGATGTTCTTTCTATCGATAGAAAAAACAAAATGCCTAGGAATGATTCGCTTTGATTATATATGATTAAAATCGTGTTTGCAATTTACTTTAATTTTGAACGTACTCAAATGACATATAAATGTTTGAATTAAGAAGCACAATATATACTTGTTACATGAAAAAAAAACTATTTTTATTTTATTTTTAAGTTCCGATTTTAAAGTATATATACGTTTTTAATATATGTAGAAATTCGAGCAATATTAGGAGATTTTGGGGGGTTTTTTTTACGAATATATCAATTTATCTATTGGAAGGCAGTGGTCAATTGTATTTCACGGAAGTAAACATTGTAATACCTATATTCATAACACATTCGCAGAAATCTTCATCAATATACTCTAGACAACTTTTACTTTTCTAAACTCTTTGATGAACTGGATTTTGATTATCCCTGTTCTACTTTTTATTCTATTTTGAATAATAACAAAACGTTAATTGCAAATTCTTGTTGCGTATAACGTTGTGATAACTTTCAGTTTATTTCGTTATTTATCAATTAATCATTAATCTTTGATAACAGATGGACACAAAATTGTCAATAAATGCATCTCTTTTTCTCTTTGCGCTGTGGGACGCTGTACCACGCTGGGAATGTCAGTCAATTGCAAGAATGATTATCGTGGAGTGGAATTTCGATGCTGGATTTTGATTTAGTCATGAAATATTGACGTTTTACTTAAAATTTGATATAAAGCAATATATAAGGTTTATGGGAAAAGGTGAAAACAAACATTTAAAAAATATTATGTATCTTTATTTTCATTGATTACGCAATTTGGATGTATTGAAACGCGGAAATTTGAAATGGTAACTCTTTGATACGGGTAATCCTAATTCAATATACCTTCGCAATAAAGGATGTGGTTGAACAGAAATATTTTCCATTCATGTAATTTGATCAATATTTGTTTTATATCCACATCAGTTGGTTATAATTAAAACATTTAATTAAGACTCGCAAGACGTTATGTACGGATAATATTCCTAAGTGAAAATATATAGTTCCAAGTCATCATGAATAGTATTCCGTAATGTAAATAATATTTCACTTTTGTATATATACGATGTAAAGAATACATTAAAAAGAATGGATTAGAAAAGAAAGTAAAAATGGATTCGAAGGAGAATGTGAAAGACGACGGGAATGAAAGCCAGGGAGCTCAGGCAAGAAAAGAAAACGGCCACATTGGAGGTGTTCAGGCGAATCGGACTGAATCTGTTTTTCCAGTTAAGAAACCAGGATTTTACAAAAACCCGAACAAAAATAGTACCGGATTACTTGAATCGGCTTCTACAGGTCCAAATGGGAATTCGGACGGATCTAAAATACCAAAGCACCATAAAGAAAATAAAGCAGCAGATAAAGGGCCTGTCAACGCCAATGACGAAACTGTATCTAGCTCAGGAATAGAGTGCGGTGTATCAGAAAAAACGGAATCAAACTTTGATTCAACGTCTGTTGGTTCGGGTTCGAACACTCATCACCGCCATGAAGCTCAAGAACGTGTGATTAACTTGTGTATGAGAGGGGAGTGGATAGTCTTGGACCAACACCTAAGAAACATAAGACGTGCTCATCCTAGTTTGATGAAAGCTGATCCGGTAAGTATGTTAAAAATCATTTCTAAAAGTGACTTTGTGCTACTCTTTCAAGTTAATATCCCATTTGAAAATACGAAATCAGAACTCTTATTCAATGATTAGAGATGACCATATAGACTTATTGTTACTTTTAAAGTTTTCTAAAGATATTAAGATTTGAAGTGTGGACCTTATGGGAAATAATTTTTAACCATTATATATCATAGCATTTATTGAAAAGTAATGTGTCGTGACTACCGTGTTTTGATCACAGTGTTCATCAAAATTTAAAACCGAAGTTCTAATCGTATACACTATACGATTTGGGCAACTCGGCCAAGAACAATTAGTAATTTATAATTGTTACCATACTGTTTGAGATAGTGATTACGGAAAGAGTTTTTAAAAAAGCTTTCAAGCTTACTACTCAATCCGTACTATTTATTATTTGTCAATTATCATGTAAATGTAATACTTATAAATAAAATATTGTTTAAACTAACAATTAGTAGCTATATGATAACTAAATTACTCTTGACCTGTTCAATTTGTATACGGAGTTTTCTCAGTTTTCTGTTTGGAACAGTTTATATTATACAGTAAAAACTCTGAAAACCGGACCCTCTGAAAACCGGAATCCTCTGAAAACCGGACCATTTTAAAAGTCCCATTTTTTCTTCCTATAAGTTCATTGAAAAAAATCCTCTGAATACCAGAACCTCTGAATTCCGAAAACCGGACGATTTTCTACGGTTTCTAATGCTTAACATGCATAAAAAATCCTCTGAAAACCGGACAGCAATTTAAAGTGTCAACTTTCTGTGTACTTTAATGTAGATTTAAGCATAATCTCAACAGGTGACATGTTCAAATACCAGATAATGGTCATCTCCTTTTATCTATGCAGGTGTGATGAAAACACTTGTCAGTGTATGTTACTTTCTTCTTGTCAATTAAATTATAGCTCTTTCATCATATTTGTGTCTTTCCTCGAATAGATATGATTTTTCAAATATGTTTTAATGTGTAATTATGTTTTTTTAATATAAAATGTCTAAAAGAGTTGGGAAACTTTTTTTTAAGGATTCCTGTTTTGCTTAAGATTTTGATCTTGAAGTTATCTTTGTTTTGATATCAATTATATGCAAAAATAGTAATACTAAATAAATTCCATTAGTTACATATTTCAAAACTAATGAAAAAGATATTATGATAAATTTCAGATAATGTGGTGTTTTAATTTCTGATTTTCTGAATTATATTCATGGATTTGCATAATAAACATACTTAAGACATTTATTGCAAAAAGAAATTAAAATATGACTTAGACAAAAGGGTTGAAAAGTAAATACAAAATGATTGAACTAAGTCATTGTTCAAACACATCATAATTATCAATGAATGTATAAAACCTCTGAAAACCGGAATCCTCTGAAAACCGGACTTTTGGTCAAGTCCGGACAGGGTCCGGTTTTCAGAGTTTTTACTGTAATATCAAAATATAAAATTGAGCTACCAACAGTATTGAGCGCTCGTCAGAATGCATGGATGTACAGGCCGGTCTGGCTCTGTACTGGTGGCTAAGTCTAGTGTTTGTGTGGTCAAAATTCAGAATTAAAATATAGTGCTTCGTTTCTTATAAGTTTAAAAGTTCATGATTTTTATTTTATTATATATTAAACAAAGTTTCCCCTTAAGATTTTATCAATTAGGATTATAATGCTTAACTGTTTTGTTGATAAAAGTAAATATCTATAGTTTCCATCACATATCAAGTTGCTATACGTTTTCTGTTTATTAATGTTATTTGTGCATGGAGCTAGCGGGTACTTGCACATTGATCACTAACACGAGCAAATGATGTGTCCGTGAAGAGCGCTAATTGTCTATGACGCACACTCATACAAAATACTCTCCGTTATGTAATGAAGGTTTTGTTTTCAAACAATAAAAACTGCGCAAAAAATAAGAACGTATTTAAGCAAATCATTAAATGAAGTGTTTAGTAATAAATAATTGATTCTGGCATCACAGGTTCATTCATTACAAGCACCTACTTGATAATGATGTTGACACAGAATGATTATCATTAGTGTATGGCCATGATTAAAGAAGCCTCTTTTCATAACTTTCAATGCATGTGAGAAATATACCCGTGTCGGCTTAATTTTTCACTTCCAATCATTGAGTTTTGACAAATATTTGAAACGTACCATAGTCTTACCTAAATTACGCCACAGTAATTATGCGCCTATTAAAATGATATAATTCATATTATTAAAAATTTCATTTTTGTTATCTGATTGAAAAAACATATATCAAAATGTAATAAAAACGCATTGGATGGAATAAACTGAATTCAAATAAAAGATATTTATTAACGTCGAGGCTACTTGATTATGTATCATTTTTAAACTGAATTGCTATTATTTTTTTTCTAAAACCTTGTAAATTAATCAAATACATAATTGTTGTTAATACCATCCGCCAGATTTATGGTAATCTTTATGAATCATAGTGAGTGCCCTGTCGGATTTATAGAAGATATACAAGGATGTATATAATATATATAAGGAAGATTTGTAATTTGAATTTGTAGTACACATGTATATGATGTTTTGTACGCTGTTTGAATTGGTTTGGGTACAGAACATGTACGTACAGTTGCATATCAGTATAATTTCTAGATTTCTTTATGTAAATCAGCATAACATTATTTTATTTCATCTGCACAATTATAATCATTGGCTGTCAATTTCTTCCAGATAATTTTGATATACTGTACAGCACAATATATAATTATGCCTTTATTATCCCCTTTTTAACCTCGAACCTGAATTTCTTAAAGGATGTTAAAATGAGATAAAATATTTGTCAGCTAGCGGTATAGATCCTGTATGATGTGCACCCGTTGGCGTGGATCTGACGTGGATCTGTACTGTTTGAAAAGTCTAATTACTTTCGGTTTCAGTAGGTTGATGATTGAGAAATGAGATCTAGTTTCAATATATTAATTTCTTCTAATAAGAAGGACATTTGGAGTATAGTTAACTAAATATCTTATTTTTAAACTTGATGAAAAGCATAATATGAAGCTGAGAAAATTATTGTCTTCCGTGACCATCACCAATCTTGGTTAAACCAGTCTCTTTCCCAAACTAATCCACTTTGTCAGACACATTTCCTTTTGATTCGATTAATTGTAAGCATATTATTAGCTTCTGCGATAATGTTTGTAAAACACCTACAAATATCACCTTTCTGGTAATCAGTGACGTTTATCTTTACATTATAGCATTTATATGAGCTTTAATTATTACAAATATATATAAGAAAAACTAATTATACTTAACTTTGTTTTTACTTAATAAATGAGATACTTGAAAAATTATAAAATGATATTCTTAAACTACTTATTTAATGTTCTGGAAACCGATAAATGACAATTTTCTGATACGTTTAAAATGTTTCCCCGGAGAAAAATCATTTGTCTTGTGTTACAGTGAGATTGTAATGTTATGATATTTATTTAATTGACCAACGTGAGAGATAAGACGATGTTTATGCATTTATCAATGATAAGTCATCGCGATGCTGACATTAACAATATTGATGAATCAGTTGGTGGTAAAATACAGTACACAAGATTAATCTTATTGTGGACTTTAGGATAGCTCCTCATTCATATTATAATTGCAATATTATAAAGTCAATGTACAAAGTAACAAAGTTAGTAAATCGTATATGTACAACTGATAGAAAAATAAACACAACATTTCCAAGCAAATGACATACTAAACAAGAGAGTAATTTGGAGAAATATCATTTGCAAAAACTGAACAATTATTGATTATTGATACATGAAAAAAAATTATGTGAATTCCCCTTTTTATACTTCTTCAAAACAGATTAAAATAAGTCTTAACTTAGATGCACAAATGATAAGAAAACCTACATTTTGTTGCTATTTTTATGACAGTAAACATGTTTGGCAATTAAGTAAAATGTCTTAAATATTTTCCTGGAAAAGTTACATTGTTCACATAAAATAATACCATATGATATTCATCTTCAATGTCTCTGGATGAACACAATTCACAAAAATTATCTATGCGGTCAATTCTGTGTTGATCATATATCTAACACTCCAGCCGTTAACTTAAAGTGAAGTTTTGTTGGTTTGTAAACTAACAAAATATTTTCTTCACCTTGGCCACTGCTCCAGTTTCATATAAATTTGAAAATTGGAACTAATAAATTTACATTAACCCCATACATTTGTATAACCAAAACCATTTATATACTAGTGCACTTATAACAATGAATAAATTTTCAATATGACATGTTTATTTTAACAAACATAGCAATAAACAATGAAAACCCCAGCTTCCCGTTTATCCGAGTTTAACTACAATGTTATATAATAATATAATATTTAATATAAACATTAAACCTGTGTTTTCAAAGAGTTATTAATCCAACAAAAATCAAAAAGGTTTTACATGGTCCAAGGTGTAAAAAAAATCTAATTTCCATATGAGGCATAATATGTTCATTTGATTTCAACTATCTAATATCTAAACATTTTAATAATTAATGAGCCCATTTAGAGTCAGAGATTATACTATGTATTCACTTTTTCAAGTTGAATGTCTCCATTCTTCTTGTGCGTTCTTGAAATCTTCATGCTTTCAAGTATATATGTCAAATTGCAGACAGAAATATCCATTTTGGAAAATTGACGTGTTTTCATTTTTAGTTAAAATTTTCATGTTAAAATGTTGCATTCTGCTTAAGCCGGTACAAGGTTTGATGAAGGTAGCTTGCAATTACTAGTATCGTCCATGGACAACGTCAATCAAACCCAGCCTACAACATTTTCATTTTTATTGTTTTGGGCGGTCTTTCGGGAATTTGTTTTTCCCTATTTGTTTAAAGGCATTATTACATGTTAATAAATAAGTGATTTGATATTGACTCTGTTATTTGTCCGAGGGCAGTCGTATTTACCCAAGGCCGAAGGCCGAAGGCCAATACGACTGAACCGAGGACAAATAACAGGGCCAATAAAGAAATGAAAGTCTGCAAAGATACACAAAAAGCAACCTTTAAAGTACTCAGAAATGAAACTTAATGTACACATTTACAGAAAATATACTTAAAATACAATCAGTCTTATCAAGGGTGACTTGAAATGGGCCACTTCAAAATTTAAAAGAACTACTTTCAGGCTGGGTCTTATTCCGTACCGGGGTGACACCAGTTGTTAAATATTTCCGGTGAAGTGAGTGCAAACTGGGACAAAAATACCGGGACGGGCAACTTGCACTTTCTTATTAGTCACTATGTTAGTGTCAAAATGAAACCGACCGCTCGGTATTTTTGGCAAGTAAATAGATCCGGGGGGAGATTTGATTGTTGAATTGCTCTTTCAATAGAAATTATTTCACAATATGACGCTTGAGTATATTTTTTGAATTTTTATTTTTCCTTTATTTGATACTTTTTATCAAATGGTAAAAGGAACCTTTATGCATACGGTTGTGACTTTTGGTTGTATTTGTGTTTGTGTTGGTCGTTCCTTTTTTTCTTTTTTCTTTTTTTCAAATAGAAAAATTCTGTTTACTTAATAATATTCATTATTTTACGAACAATACAGATCAGATTAAAACATAAATTTATTTTGACTTGTACATGGTACAAAATCATACAAAATGATACAATCAATGCATTGATCAATACATTATAATTACATCAAAACTTGTTAAACATTGGTAATATATTTTTAAAACAATGTCACGTTATTATTTATATGTCGTTATTTTTTCTTATTTCAAATCAATAAAAATATATAACATGTTGTTGATTTTAGACAATTCTGCACGTAGTTTATATATATTACGAGAGAAGTACGTCTCACAAATATTTGTATTGAAACTTTTGGTAAAAGAAAGATGTATAACAATGTATTTGTATTTTAAAAAAATCTGAAGAAAGCATACTAAATTAAATTAACAATGGATTTCTATAATCTATTTATTTCGTTATATATTTTGTTAGATTAAGAAAATATTCATATTAGTTTTACATATCAGTCCAATAAATTTCATCATCGAAATTGTTTGATAGTAGTATCTTTTAATAAACGTTGTTCTTATTTCTTAGAAAACGGACATAAATTTCTTTGGTAATTTACATGGATTGTATGGACCGTATGCAATGTGTTACTTTCTTTCTTAAATCAACAATATTTTAACATTTTAATACATTTCAAACTTTTCATGGATATAAGCATATATCTAGAGGCATGCTGTTTTAAAGTGAGCATTTATATATAACGTGAATTACTTTTATATTTTATGAATATGCAGCCATAAAAAATAAATTAATAGTGGATACAAGTTGAAATACTATTTCAATGAAATCAGATATTAAATGTTCTTTTTCTAAGCTTGGTTTTCTTAGACTAGATAAAAAGAAATGATATATTAAAATTTACAGTCAATGAAACCTAATGTTGCAATGACCCGATAAAATAGCACGTTTGATTAAAAAAGGAATGAACAACAGAAAAGAATGCAATCTTGTGCTATCAAACAACATAATTTTATATTTGCCAATTTTTCGATCTATAAATAAAATTATGATATGACGACGATCCATAAAACGAGCCTAAACAAGGACATTGAGTGTTTTTAGAGTAGACTATATTAGCGTTCCTGGTGTGTATAGCGTGGGAAGTAAATGTCGTGAGATATCACAAGCTTAAACTGTTTTGGAATTGTAACATTACAGATATGATAAAAACAACTTTCATTTGTTCAGAATATATCTCAGTCATTTCGAGCTGTATCAATATAGTGAGATTGTGGATTGTATGCATCACGGAAATTGATCTTTTATGAGGCAAATCACCCGCCTGTGATGAAGCCTTTTACCGCTTACTACAAACGTAACGAACTCGCCGGTGCGCAATAGGCAAACATGGGAAACATGGTTTTCAAATTATAGTGAAAAAGAAAATATTTTGGCCTATCTTGTTAATTACATTGGCCGGAAGTGAGAGCTGTATTTAAAAATTGTTTAATTAGATTGCCCTCAATAACATATATAACTGAGTTATTTACTCCGACTGTCCCATATTTGTGTAGTTGTTAAGTAAAAGGAACATTGAGCAGATTACCATGTTCTTTTGTATAAGATAACGGGGAAATAATACATATATTTTGTTCAAAATATTCTCAACCATACTTAGCATTAAAATTGGAACAGAAATATTTAATATGCCCAATTTTTTATAGTGAATGTAGAACCATAAGTACTATTGCCATTTGTCATAACTTATTACATTTCTTAAGTAAGTCTCTGAGAATGGGCTGACCGTGCCCGAGACATCAATAGAGACATTTGCCGTCTTGTCTATCACAAAAATGCATCGTTTACCTACCAAAATATAAAAACTTTAAATAAGGTTCACTGGACATTTATTTAAACATAATTTTTATAATTGAATTTCGAAGTCATGTTATAGGGTAACCCGTCTTGTTGGGTTTTATCTTTTCCTTACGAAATGGGTTTTGCAAAGAATAAATATATCTTGCAATAACAATTACAAGTTACACAATTTAAGTTTCCAAGAACACATGTAGTTTCATTGTAAACAAAGATAGCAGAAAACTGCCAATAAATGTTTAAAACTGTTCAGTGAAATGGTTATGAATTTATAACTTTCACCGGAAGAATGATGGACAAAAGAAGTTTAGCTCTCATATTTTAAGTAGTAAACTGGAACGGGGGCGCTTGACTGACTTCTTATTAATATGAGTATACGCATAGAACTGCGTCCCCGAAAACATTTATCACACGCCTACAAATTTCACATTACCCGTAATAAGTGTCGTCTGCTTCCTATTAAAGCGTTGTTACAGCTTCAATTATTCTTGATATCAATTAGGTCTATTGTTCTAACAGTTGCTTTCGCTTGATAAATGAGACTTTTGAAAAATATCGGACATAAAGTTCTTTTACTACTGTTTCAATGTTCCGGGCACATAATATTGACAATACTTTGACGAGAGACCATACAATTCCAAAAGAAGAAAAAACATATATCTCAAGACAGACAGTTTGTAATGTTATAATATTTATTTAATTGACAAATGTGGTAGATAAGACGATATTAATACATTTATCAATGATAAGTCATCGAGACGCTGATATTAACAATATTGATGAATCAGTTTGTGGGAAAATGCGGCGTATACTAGTATTGAAAAAAATCAAAGCACAGAAGGCGCTGAATTTGTTTGGGTCTCAGAATGTCAGAAAGGTGAAGGTTGTGAGATTATAAACCAGTTTGGTTTGTATAGTGCCACCAATGCTTTCCAGTGTTTTAATTGGAGTAAATTGGCTATAAGACTAATTGCAACACTGATATTCAATTCAATGTTTATTTGACTTAAACAATTTGAAAAAAAATGAGTTGCCTCAACTGGGATTTGAACTCCAGAACTCTCGCTTCCTAAGCGAGCGCGCAAACCCCTAGGCCACGGTGAAGTTATATGTCTGACGACCCAAACAAATAAAAACTGTTTCTTCATTGCCATTTATCGTGTTTCAAAAATATATTTAATTTTTTTAGATACCGTAGTGAGGTGGCGAAATCAATTTATTTCACACCTTATAATTATAACCAATTTGATTTCCCAATATATAGAGGGTATTCAAGTTTTTCTATAAATACAGGATTTATTTTCATCGAGTAGTATGAAAGTAAATATTTCACTAGTGGCGGTATGTCAAATTTCTTTCGTACTCCATCTACCCGCGTTCTCATTTTCCGAGTCTGTGACTCATTTTCCGACTGTGAAAATCCATATCCATAGCGACGAATCAAATACAGGTTTGACACATTTGTTTGTCCAAAAGAATTCAGTATTGTACTCAGCAATCTATAATAAACTCATAATCATGCATTAGAGTTCAAGAACAAGATGCTTCATTGTGCCAAAATGTGTAGCAAATGGTCCTTCGTTGCAGCTTTTAAAATTTTCACACATCACGCATTGACAGTTTGAATGTCAGTAGCTAAGCGTTGCGCGTAACTAATTGTTTTCACTCGGCGCCAATATGTTTGCAGTTTATATGCAAATGCAACTTTCATTTACAGACTAAAAAATGTAAATATATTATTCTTTAAATATTAAATTTCAAATGATATTTCACTGAATACACACTTTACTAGCTAGTTATTTTGATTTATTCTAAATCAATTAAATAACAAACAGCAGAGAATTGGAATATCCAATATAATAGGTATTTCACTTGAAAGAGAGAAAGAAATTTATGATCTAGTTTTTCTAGCGCATATCTTTAGCGTTATCTATTAAAATTTCTATTTACTTTACATTTAATATTTACACACTATTCAGTTTCTATGGAAAATGCATTTCATAAACAAATTAAATACAAGTAAAATGGTTTCCTGCCGGGAACATTTTTGATGATATAAATATATTTCATTTAACTTTCTTCAACATTGTCAGGAATATAGTTGACAATAATCTATCAATATAGAAGAAGGTCTTTGGAAACTGGTGACCGTTAATGACCGGAGAAGGTCGAACATAAAACAATTATTTCTTTTTAAGAAAATGATTAAATAGGCCTACCATTTTATGAATAATTCCGAGCAAAAAAAAAAGAGCAAACACACAAGTTTTCGCAGAACACATCTCTATTTATTATGGCAAATGCCACTACGAATATTTTAATTTTGTAGATTTTCAGTATAAACAATTTATTGTTTGTAACATTTTGAGATACATATTAAAGAAACATTGATAATTTTCAAACACATCATTCAAGTTTTTTCCACCTTAAACGGTATTATAATTATAGAAAATTAAAAATATCACGTAATAGTTTTTTGTTCTTAATTAGGTGTAATTCTGACTTATTCCCTAGAGGATTATCCGTAACGTACCGGCAAACGGTATTTAGCCAGGTTTTCGAAAAGGTCAATTAACCAATCATGTACGGTTTACAGATCACATGCTTCTCCATGTACCGAAAACAGGTCACGTGCTCCTCCATGCCCCGAAAACAGAACGCGTACCAATACCCTGCGGTCTCCAGACCGCAGGGAACAAAGTACATAAGTGCAATTATCAAAGCTAGCTGACGTTAAATTTATCAAATACATTAATAGTTAATAGTTGTTTTCATGTTTCCCATGAAGTAAATACCTATTAATTTTTTTTAATAAATTTCTTGAATGCGATAAATAAAACGGAATAATCTAAAGTAACAAGAAGAATTAATTCAAATTAATATCAATATATCATAAAAATTGAATGTCGTACAAATGTTAAGAACAATGGACCTTCATTTCCCAGATGGAACTGAACTAAAATGTGTTGATAATTCCAAGAGTAAACGAACATGTTGATGTGATTTGTGTCGTGATATAAAAACCACTTGTATAAATAAAGAGCTGCTGCTCTGTACTCTCAAATTGTATATTTTGTAAATCTGACAAATTTGTATATACACTACAACCTTTTATAATATTATGTTAGGAAAAAAATACTATACTGCCCAATCAAAGAGAAACTTCAAGTATTTCGTTCGTATGTTTCAATGCCCATGCAGAAATAATCTCTCTTTTTCGTTTGTTTGGACAAAGCTGCTTATTGTCTTTCTTATCTGTTTTAAACAAAGGCAATTAAGATGAAATATTCATTCGCTAAGTTTATCACTTTTATTATTTTGTGACGGCTTCTAAATGTTATGATATCTTTTTTTGCCACCAACATAACGCATACAGCATATCTATTTCATTTTGATTTGTTCCGCCCACCACTATGCTATTCACAATCATTGATATATATTGCTTTTCATAGAATGCTCCTTTGCAAATTAAATCCTAAATATTAATATAATATGTCAATTCAGAACATGTAAGGTACGGATTTTATCATACAATACTATTTTATAATTATTATAATGTAATTATGTAGCTATTAATTAAATAATATCGATAGCGATAATTTATTTTTGGCTGTCTATGAAATGATTCTAGTTTTAAAATATTTTACCGGGCAAGAAACTATGGGATGTTCATAAAAGAAAATACAAGCAGCATTTTGTTCCAATGTTTCAATGCCAAAATTTAAAGTTCAATTACAATCTTTACCTTTATCTACATACAGTTCTATAAAATATATACGCTTTTGCGACTTCGTAAAAATTGTATTGCACAACCTTAAATATATTTTGACGTGACGTCATTTGCGTTATACAGACGCACTAATGATTGAGTTACACTATAGACGCGTCAATGAAAAAGTGAATCATTTTTACTGTAAACAGTTCTTAATTTGGTTATGTGTTAAATAGAATATTATATCGTGTAGGTTCATTGATAAATTTATTGAGTTCGTTCAGTTGAATAATATTATGCTAATAATTTTTTATTCAACTCGATCATTAAATACAGTATTAAACCTACATTCTTCTATATATGGAAAATAAAAGCAAGTTATACCAGTATTTGATATTCTGATACTTGGAATACTAGTATACAATTATTTTTAAGCGTGAAATTGTGTGAGAATTTCTTATGAACTTATGATGTTTTGAGCATGCATTGAACCAGCCTCCATAGCGACAGTGATTTGCAACACCAAGGTGATTTATGGTGATACATGTTTGTCAAACAGACAAATGTGATTAATGTGATATAACATACGCTGAAACAGTTTTAGAATTGTCAGATTCCTGACATGATTAAATACCTTTTATTTGTTCAGAATAAATATCAATCATTCCGAGCTGTATCAATATAGTAAGATTGTGTGCAATGCGGAAATTGATCTTTTATGACGCAAATAATCAGGCTATGATAAAGCTTTTTTACAGCTTACTTTCAATGTAACGAACGCGGTGGAGCGCATTGGATAAACATGGTAAAAATGATTTTTAAATTACAGTGAAAAAAAGAAAATATTTTGGTATAATTTAGGCTAATTACATGGGCCGGAAATGACAGCTGACGGATTTTTTAATTGAATTGTATTTGGAAAAACTAACCTCAAGATTATTCACCTCAGTTGTCCTGTATACTGATAACTGTCAAAACAACCACTCATCTACCAACATTACAAAATGAAGGCGTGGGCAGCATAGAAACGTAAACATGCCCCAAACATTTGTTGGGGGAATGAATTATGATGTATTTCTCACTTCAATTAAGGGTCTTGTCGTTGTATGAAGCATATCACTATGATGCGACCAAAAATTTAGTTATAAATGGTCAGTTCATAATATTGTATGCCCTAACCTGTAAATATCTTTATTATCAATAATAGTATGATATTTCCAGCCATATACTGTGTTCACTTCTCAATACTTATGGTCACCATAATCCTGGCACTTGATGCTTATGCAAATAATACATTATTAAATAAATGAGAAGGTTAAAAATTGGGATTGGCAATAACTAGATATAACTTACATTGTGTCTGAAGTGGTTTAAAATAAAACGATTGGGGAATAAACAATGAATAAGTATATGATACAATTCAGCGACATTTTTCTCAAAATGAGATTTCTTTTTATTTAGAGGAATATAGTTTTGTTTTGGTTTTGATTTGCTTGTTAACAATCAGCAGTCATAATCCATTCATAGTTTAATTACATTTCACAAAAGATTAACTGTTATTCAAACAGCAAATGAAGCAATAAATGAGTCTTGAGCTTTTTAACTTTTTAACAATTATTATGCAATGTATTAATAAAATAGTCATTGGTTTTATAAAATAAAAAAAATTAAAACTTAACTTTATGCACCTATCAAAATTTCCTATTTTTGCTGATTTTTCTACTTAATTGATTGAGTTATTTAATTAAGTAATATTCTATTGCAATATAAAACATGTAAAATATGAATAATACAAAACAATTGTTCCTATAAGTATAGTGCAAATGAATTGGGCTATACGTTATTACAACATTACCAACAGCCCTTCCCACAAAATTTAACATTCATAACATATATTTCTACGGATATTTTCCTGAGAATAGTTACTAATAAATTGCTTAAAATGGAAATGACAAACATATGAACAGAAAAAGACACACACACAAACAAATAAATTTGGTAGAACAATATTAATTTCTAGAACTTATATAGACTAGGATATTAACAGCAAGAGAATCACAAAAGAAATAAAAACAAGCTTTAAAAGGGAAGAGAGAGCAAAAAAACAGACACAAATAAAGTTATTTTAAAATCTTACGTTACAACCTTGTGTTTGAGCTTGATTTACATGTTAAGTGGGACACATTTTATAACGCCTTTTAAGGAATATGTAACCTTTGTAAACCCTTCTTGAAAAGATGTTACTTTTATCAAAATTGGCCGTAAAGCTTGCATCAAAACATATTCGTAATATACAAACAAATAGTCCATTGCTTTTAGCTGGCGTTAAATTCCTAATAAATGAAATATTATTATGTTGCAACGATAAAATAACGTGAAGTGTTAATCAAAGAGGAATGAACAATGAGAAAGGAATGCCGTCTTTTGCTATCAAACAGTATAATTCTGTCTTTGCCACCTTTTAGTTAGATTTGTAAAATTATCGAACAGCGACCTTGATGCCATAAAACGATCGTAAACAAGGACAGTGTTTAATACTGTAGACTATATTAGTGTTCCTGGTGTGTTCAGCTTGGGGAGTGAAAGCCAGGAGCTATTAGTGTTCCTGGTGTGTTCAGCGTGGGAAGTGAAAGTCGTGAGCTATTAGTGTTCCTGGTGTGTTCAGCGTGGGAAGTGAATGTAGTGAGCTATTAGTGTTCCTGATGTGTTCAGCGTGGGAAGTGAATGTCGTGAGCTATTAGAGTTCCTGGTGTGTTCAGCGTTGGAAGTGAAAATCGTGAGCTATTAGTGTTCCTGGTGTGTTCAGCGTGGGAAGTAAAAGTCGTGAGCTATTAGTGTTCCTGGTGTGTTCAGCGTGGGAAGTGAAAGACGTGAGCTTTTAGTGTTCCTGGTGTGTTCAGCGTGGGAAGTAAAGGTCGTGAGCTATTGTAGTTCCTGGTGTGTTCAGCGTGGGAAGTGAAAGTCGTGAGCTATTAGTGTTCCTTGTGTGTTCAGCGTGGGGAGTTAAAGTCGTAAGCTATTAGTGTTCCTGGTGTGTTCAGCGTGGGAAGTGAAAATCGTGAGCTATTAGTGTTCCTGGTGTGTTCCGCGTAGGACGTGAAAGTTGTGAGCTATTAGTATTCCTTGGTGTTCAGCGCGGGAAGTGAAAATCGTGAGCTATTAATGTTCCTGATTTGTTTAGCGTGGGAAGTTAAAGTTGTGAGCTATTAGTGTTCCTGTTGTGTTCAGCGTGGGAAGTAAATGTCATGAGATATCACAAGCTAAACTGTTTTAGAATTGTAACATTTCAGATATGATAAAAACAACTTTCATTTGTTTAGAATAAATCTCAATCATTTCGAGCTGTATCAATATAGTGAGATTGTGGATTGTATGCAACACGGAAATTGATCTTTTATGAGGCAAATCACCCGCCTGTGATGAAGCCTTTTACCGCTTACTACAAACGTAACGAACTCGCCGGTGCGCAATAGGCAAACATGGGAAACATGGTTTTCAAATTATAGTGAAAAAGAAAATATTTTGGCCTATCTTGTTAATTACATTTGCCGGAAGTGACAGCTGTATTTAAAATTGTTTTAATTGGATTGTCCTCAATAACATATATAACTGAGTTATTTACTCCGACTGTCCCATATTTGTGTAGTTGTTAAGTAAAAAAAATATTGATTTATAAGTTGTTGCAGTTGTCCCAAATACATAATATTGACATTACTTTGACGAGGGTCCCTACAATTCCAAAAGAGAAAAAAAAACATATATCTCTAGACAGACAGCTTGTAATGTTATAATATTTATTTAATTGACAAATGTTGTAGATAAGATATTAATACATTTATCAATGATTAGTCATCGAGACGCTGACATAAACAATATTGATGAATCAGTTTGTGGGAAAATACGACGTAAACTAGTATTGAAATAAACCCGTTTGTTAATTGCCATTTATCGTGTTTTAGAAGTATATTTAATAAACTTTAATGCAAACTGTAGTGGAGTGGGTAAATCAATTTATTTCACACCTTATAAAATATAACCAATGCCATTTTACAATATAAATCATTATTGGATCCAAACTTATCAATTTAATTCTATTTTCATTTCATCAGCTGAAATATTCTATGTCAAATTACTTTCGTACTCCATCTAGCCGTGTTCTCAATTTACGAGTCTGTAAAATCCATATCAAATATCACTATTGTACTCAGTTTAGCCTGTGTCCAAAAATCATAGCGCCTTCAGTATTGTATTCAACAATCTATAATAACCTCATAATAATGCATTAGAGATCAAGATGTTTCATTGTGCCAAAGCGTGTAGTTAATGTTCCGTCGTGGAAGCTGTTAAAATTTTGACATATCATTCGCAGATAGATTTTAAAGCGTTGCAGGTAATTAATTGTTTCACTCGGCCCCATAATGTGTGCAGTTTAAATGCAAATGCAACTTTCATTTACAAACTGAAAAATCTAAATATATTATTCTTTAAATATTAAATTTCAAATGTTATTTCATTGAATACACAATATACTATCTAGTTATTTTGATTTATTCTAAATCAATAGAATAACAAACAACATAGAATTGGAATATCCAATATGATAGTTAAGAGAGAAAGAAATTTATGATCTAGTTTATCTAGCGCAAAACTTTGTTGTTATCTATTAAAATTTATATTTATTTTACATTTAATATTTACACAATATTCAGTTGCTATGGAAATGCATTTCATAAACAAATAAGATACAATGTACATAAAGTGCAATTATCAGAGCTAGCTGACGATAAATTTATCATATACATTAAAAGTTAATAGTTGTTTTCATGTTTCCCATGAAGTAAATACCTATGCATTTTTTAATGAATTTCTTGAATGCGTTAAACAAAACGGAATAATATGAAGTAACTAGAAGAATTAAAAATATGTAATGACAGCCATTTTTTGTATGCTTCATTATATATTTGAAGACTTTATCAATATATCATGGATATTGAATGTCGTACAAATGTTAAGAACAATAAAACTTTATTTTCTAAATGGAACTCAAATAAACTGTGGAGCATATGTTCTATGCAGAAATAATCTGTCTCTTTTTAGCTCACCTGAGCTTGCTCAGGGTGAGCTATTAGGATCGGTGAATGTCCGTCGTCCGTCGTCCGTCGTATGTCCACAATTGCTTGTGAACACACTAGTGGTCACACTTATTACTCAATCATCATCAAACTTTGTCAGGGTGCTTGTTTAGTCAATTGCTCGGATGAGTTCGAAACTGGGTCATTTCGGATGGAAAACTAGGTCAAAGGAGCTAAAAATAGAAAAACCTTGTGAACACTTTAGTGGTCACATTTTTGACCCAATCATCATCAACCTTTGTCAGAATGCTTGTTTAGATTATTGCTTGGACGAGTTTGAACATGGGTCATCTCGGATGGAAAACTAGGTCACAGGAGCTAAAAATAGAAAAACCTTGAGAAAAGTCTAGTGGACACATTTTTGACCCAATCATCATCAAACTTTGTCAGAATGCTTGTCTAGTTGATGCTTGGATAAGTTTGAACATGGGTCATCTCTGATGAAAAACTAGGTCACAGGAGCTAAAAATAGAAAAACCTTGTGAACACTCTAGTGGTCACATTTTTCGACCCAATCATTATCAAACTTTGTCATGGTGCTTGTCTAGTTAATTGCTCGGATGAGTTCGAACATGGGTCATCTCTGATGAAAAACTAGGTCACAGGAGCTATAAATAGAAAAACCTTAAAAAACCCAGTCATATTCAGGTGAGCGATAAAGGGCCATCATGGCCCTCTTGTTGTATTATTGGACAAAGCAAGTTTTGAAAACATCGACAAAGGCAATTAAAATTAAATATTCATTTTTACAAAATTTAATGCTTTTATTACTCTGTTACGACTTCGCTTCTAAATGTTTTGATATCTTTGTTGCCACCAATATAACTCATACAGCATATCTACGAGTATTTCATTTTTATTTGTACCACCCACCACTATGCTATTCACAATCATTGATATATATTGCTTTTCATAGAATGCTGCTTTGCAAATTAAATCCTAAATATTAATATAATATGTCAATTCAGAACAACGATTTTTATCATGCAATGTCATTTGATAGTCATCATAAATAATAAAGTTGTTATTTATTAATTGTACACCAATAGCGAAAATTTATTTTTTATGAAATAATTCTAGTTTTAAAAGAATTTATTGAACTCGTTCAGTTAAATAATATTATGCTCGCCATAGCATAAATTATAATTTTATTCAACTCGCTCAAGAAATTCAGTAGAGAACCCACACTCCTTTATATATGGAAAATAAAAGCCAGTTATACCAGGTTTTTATATATTTTGATACTTTAAATACTAGTATATAGTTATTTTTATGCATGAAATTGTGTTAGAATTTCGTATGAACTTATATTGTTTTGAGCATGCATTGAACCAGCTTCCATAGCGACAGTGATTTGCAACTCCAATGTGATTTATGGTGATACATGTTTGTCAAACACGAGAAGTGATTAATATGATATAACATACCCTGAAACAGTTTTAGAATTGTCAGATTCCTGACATGATTAAATACCTTTTATTTGTTCAAAATAAATCTCAATCATTCCGAGCTGTATCAATATAGTAAGATTGTGTGCAATGCGGAAATTGATCTTTTATGACGCAAATAATCAGACTATGATAAAGCTTTTTTACAGCTTACTTTCAATGTAAAGGAACTCGGTGGAGCGCATTTGACAAACATGGTTAACATGGTTTTTAGATTACAGTGAAAGAAAAGAAAATATTTTGGTATAATTTAGGCAAATTACATGGGCCGGAAATGACAGCTGTAATTGACGGATTTTTTTTAATTGGATTATATTGAAAAAACTAACCTCAAAATTATTCACTTGAGTTGTCCTGTATACTGAGAACTGTCAAAACAGCCACTCATCTACCAACATTACGAAATGAAGCCGTGGGCAGCGTGGAAACGTAAACATGCCCCAAACATTTGTTGCAGGATGAATCATGATGTATTTTTACTTCAATTTAGGTCCTTGTCGTTATATGAAGCACATCACTATGATGTGATAAAACTGCCTAGTTATAAATGGTTAGTTAATTATTCTTTATGCCATAACTTGTAAATTATCTTTATTATTAATAATGGTATGATATTTCCAGCCAATCAGTGTGCTCACTTCTCAATACTTCACAAATAATCACCATAGTCCTGGTTCTTGTTGCTTATGCAAATAATACATTATTAAATAAATGAGAAGGTTAAAAATTGTGATACCGAGAAAAAACTATATATTGCTTACATTGTGTCTGAAGTGGTTTAAAGTAAATCGATTGGGGAATGTATATGATACAATTCAGCGACATTTTTCTCAAATGAGAATTATTTAACAAGATGAAGATATGGTTTTAAATCATGTTTCTGAATAAAAGATAAATGTTCAATCAGTCATAATCTATTCATAGTTTTATTAAATTCCTCCAAAGATTAATATTAACTTTTGGTGTTCACAGGGTGAAATATATTTCGATCTTACACTAAGCAAATTTTCTTTTTATTACATGCAAAGAAACGTTTTAAAAAGACATTAAACCTAATACTGAATGAAAAGCGCGCCAAATAATAATACAACGTCATTTACGACGTCACGTCATTAAGTTGTTACCCAGTACTGTGCACGCTGGTATTTCACTTAAACAACGTAAGGGGCTTAAATTCAAAACAGTGAAATTATCAAAGTGGTAATTTCACTGTTTCAAACAGTGAAATTACCAATTTTATATCACTGATATATTTCTATAAACCACCGAAAAGCATGTAATAAAAGAACTTTTTATTCTTATTTCCTATATACTTAAAATTAAGATGGTATATATCTGTGCATGTGTAAGTATGTGCGCGTGTGTTTCATTATGCAAGTAATGTACGCTCGCGATATTCATTAACAAATTAAAAATCTAAATATATTATATTTTACATATTGAATTTCAATTGATACTTCATTAATCGAATATTGAATACTCTACAATCAATTTAGTTTGATGAATTTTAAATCAATGAAAACAAAAACAAAAAAGAATGAAGTATTTAGAAAATATAAGATATTTTAGTCATTATCTATATTTGTGTGATGACTCAGCATCTTACTGTTTTTGGTATCTTTGCTTCAAAATAGCATTTATTTAATTTATTGATTTGTACCATCACTTCAAGTCTTATGATTCTGAGCCTTAAACCATATTACAATTCGTTGTAAAATGTTGATGTTTTGAACGTTCATCGAACGAACCTCCGATTGCGACAGCGATTTTCAGATCCAATGAGATTTATGGCATTACTAGTGTGTTGAATGGTGGAGGTAAATAGCATGATACAGAACACGTTTGAGTGGTTTTAGAAATTTTATGTGTTGTAATATGATAAAATATAAAATTTATTTGTCCAAAATAAATCCCAATCATTTCCAGTTTTTATCAATATAGTGAGATTGTGTGCAAAATCTGATATTGATCTTTTATGAGACAAATCAACCTCATGTGATAAAGCGTTTTAAGATATAACAATAACTTACGGATGCGCAATAGAAAACACGCCAAATATGGTTTACAAATAAAAACAAAAAGAAAATATTTTGGTCTCTACAATGAACGAAAGTAAGAGCAGTATGTTTTTGATTCCTTTAGTTGGAACTGCACAAAAATATATCTGTCCTGAATAATTAAATTATGTACTTATATGAACATATTTTTGTACATGTAAATGTAAAATAAAGTATAAGATTTGTTTGTTTGTTTGTTTGTTTGTTTTGTTGTTCTTTTTGTTGTTGTATTGGATAATAAGTCACTGTAAAATAGAAATAATTTTTAGGCCTAAGTGAGATCGGTTTTGTTTGAATGTTATCGATTTTAAATGTTCACCATTATTTATGGAGTGATTTGATAGTAATTGTTTTTCGGAATATACTACATATTTGTTATCAATCAAAAGTAAAGGATAACATATTTCAATAATTTTTTTTTTACAAAAATTGCAGTAATTAATAAAAAATAACGAACATAAAGTCAAGAGTTAAATTAAATTTTGAACATTTGTGAAGATAGGTAATATAAAATATGATAAAAGAACTGTAGATATAACAATCAATTATGTATAGAGCCGTGTGTCGACGAGAAAATTCTACCAGACGATGAAAGAACCGATCCTTAAAATTACTGGCCCTGACCATATCTAATGAACCGTGAATTTATGCTTCACCAATGCAAAGGAAAAGAAAGACAGTTGCTTAGCAGGAAAAACTTTGCGGAAGCTAGACTCACGGCAAGCGTTACAAGGCACAAACATTTTAACATTACCACAAAAACGTCTATTTGGAAAAGCATTGAAATGTAATAGGCTTATCATTGTAAGTGCTATCTGCTTATTTACACCTTAGCCGACGGAAATAAAACAATTTAAACGTCCGATGTCTTTTGTTATAAAATAGTAGATATTTACATCGGTTATTAAAAAAAATGATATTGCGTTTAAGAAAAGAAACGATTTGGAATTTGCTATTAACTGAAGCCATAGTACTATTCTGACAAATTGTTTGGAGCAAATCGTACTATGAGTACTCGTTAAAAGACAGCCTTTAAATTAGCGTTAATAATGAAAGCGAATAGCGTCTTCGTAATGAATAATGCTGTTTTGGTTTATTAGGCGTGGGTAGTAAAATGAGGGAATATAACATTCATTTAAACTGTTTCAGAATTGTTAGATTTCTGATGTGATAAAACTGCTTGCATGAACTTAGATCATTTCGAGCTGTATGAATGTGGTGAGATTGTGTGCAACGCGGAAATTGATCTTTTATGAGGGAAATCATCCGCCTGTAAAGCCTTTTTACTGCTTACTACCCAATGTAACAAACTCGGCGATGCGCAATAGGCAAACATGGGAAACATGGTTTTCAAATTACAGTGAAGAGGAAAATATTTAGTTATATCTTGTGATAAAAGTTTACCGGATGTAAGAGTAGTATCAAATTGATTGTTAAATTAGAGTGTACGAAACCAGTCCTGTCCAGTATACGTTAATTTTCTGTCCCAGTTGTCTTATTTTTCTACCCTTTCAACACAAATTGTCTGTCAGCTTCAATGTAATCTTTCAGCTAACTGAACATGTTAATCAAGTGAAAACAAATCAAATATTTTATAAAGACAAATAATAATTTAAGCCCGTTTCGAAAATAATCGATCTTGTATCCATAGATGCGAATATACAAAAGGCATTAAATATCATGATTAATCACGTCTTACATGCGAACAATTGTAGACTGCTAAATATTCCGGATAAATAAAAGATGTATTTTGGCATGTTGTATAACACCGGCGGCTTGTGAAAACTGACTAGAGAATCATTGTATTTATGGGAACTAAATAAACTAAATAAAAATAATTCTGACGCTAATTGGTTTAGATTTAATTGAGTTTTAATTGAAACCAAATGTGCACTTGTTGAGTTTGCTTTTACATCATTAGAGGCCTTTGCCCTGTGAATTGAGCACATTGCAAATAATGCCTTTTTTGGTTTGAAAGCAATCTAAATATAAATGATAAAATCAATTTCAATTGACGTAATTCATTTTTGAATATACCTAATTCACTCATTAGTAAAATATCTTGAACTTATTGATCGTAATTGTCCCAGAACAGTTTGTACCTCCAACTGAGGGCAATGGGTAGAAACTCAATAATTATAATGATAAAATGTTTTATTATAAACTTTGTTCTGTGTTTGGGAGTAAATTGGAAATGAAATGAAGAAACAATTAAGTAAATGTTAAGTTAAAAATAGTCTTTCTTGTGATAATTCCAAATGTTGCTTGTACTTATGTCAAACAACAAGTTTGTTCATTTCATATCCAAACGGATTATAGAATTATAATAACAAAAGTGACACTGGTACTTAGTTACAGATTGCCTACTCTTTATTTAGATTATATTTTGTTTCGTTTCACTATAATAGATATAAACGGGGAATGAAAAGTCACAAAAGTTCATAAAATCTAAGTTACAAAAATGCATGATGTTTATGGGACAAAATAAACCAATTATGATCGCATTCAATATGAATCTGTTCCTGGCTGAAATGAATACTCTAAAAAAGATTATAGAATAGTGGATCAGTTATTTACGTAACTGCACATTCAATCTACCGCCATATTTTACTTTTGTACGTATATCATATTGCAAAAATATATATGTATATAAAAAGTCAGCAAATACAAGAGATCTAAAACTATAACCTATTCCCTTGTGCCATAATTCGTATTGGGTTTTATTTTATTACGATCGCAAATACAATTACAAATGTACATTATTCATGCTTATCTATTGAAATTAATCGTCTTTGAAGCTGTATTCATTGTATGTTACGAGTATAAATTTTATGCCACTTAATTCATTAAATCAAAATATGGCACAGAACAATGGTCCTAAACTTTGCTTTATAACAAAACCATTTGAAAACGTTCATTTGAGATAATAGATTAAAATTAAAATTTCATTTACAACTGACGTTGGCTTTACAAAGACGAACTAAAACTTATATCAATAAAATCGTTGTTGAAAACATGGGGGATTATTGTCAGTAGTTGACAGCACTCGGAAGCAGAAGACTTGTTCAAATATGTATGGAGTTGATTTTCAATGGGAGTTTTGTTGAGGAGTTTGGTCTGTTTAGCACACAGACACCATAAAATCTCGTTGTTGTCAATATCTGTGCAGATGCAGTTATAAACAATATCGTAAACACATCTGACATGTTTTCAAAATGGATTTCAAGTGTTTAATATCCTGGGGTTTTAAATCCCCGTAATCTGGACTGATTTTTCTGTCTCGGCATTTGAAACAAATTCTAAAATGAATGGATCTACAGAAATCACATTGCTAACGAAGAGGAAATGTAAATAATCATTATGCATGCTCGATAGAAATCTGACAAATTATTATATAAGAACTTTTATTGACTCCGTTGAGTTACCATATATATGTATGACGTAAGCGATATAGAAGCACAACATGGAAATGGACAATTTTGACTAGGGTGTTTTAAAACAATATTTATGTA
The DNA here is from genome assembly GCF_026571515.1 of Ruditapes philippinarum. NCBI lineage: Eukaryota > Metazoa > Mollusca > Bivalvia > Venerida > Veneridae > Ruditapes > Ruditapes philippinarum. The sequence goes on along the minus strand of NW_026866737.1, from coordinate 7,869 downwards.
CATGACTACAAACTTAAGGATCTGTCAATCATGTTTGAGGGCTACGTTTTTCTAGACGAGAATGAGGAGGAATATTATGATACGGAGGTTAGTTTAGAAACTTATATTCCAAGCTGAAAATAAATATGTATTTCCTTGAGCGGGTAATGTATCATAGGTAATCCACTTAGGTATATTTACATACATGCAATGGGATCTGAAATCTTTAACTATAGTTTTTGTATCATTTAATGTTGATCAATACGCGTGTTTGAAATATATTAAATTATTCGCTCGCTCCGTTTTTCAAGAATAATTACTCCCGTTGTGCAAAATGATCTAAAAACAAAAGCGTTAAAACGCTTTTAAATTAGCTCAGAATCGCGCTAAATATCTTTTTTTTAATTTGATTCATAGAATTTTCTATGTTATTCTTTTGCAGAACGCTACAGCGGATATTTGTAAGAAAATAATGTTTTGAAGCATTTGGGCCGCTGTGGATTCAAAACTTTATATGAATATTTGTATATTCTTAATCAATTATATTCTTAATCAATTTAGAATGCGAACAGAATATTTTTATCTCACAGGAGAATTATATGCACAATACAAGCTAATGACATAGCATAATCCTCAGTAGACTGATCCTTTCTTCCTTTGTAACACCATCTAAAAAATACACATTCAATAAGTCATTATCTATCATTGCACATTTTATTTTTAACTGATAAATAAGGCAATCGATTAACTTATTAGGTTATCTAAACAGCAATAAATAATTTTTGAGTGTTTCTTTTCTTAATTTGTTAAAAAAATGTTAAAACAAAAAAACATGCCAATGTGTTTTCCATTAAATGAAAGAAAACTCTGAACAATCTTTTGGTTTTGTTCAAATTCGTTTTTATTTATAATTCCTAGGGTAAGTTTTTTATATTTGAAAATGTCTATTATACTGAAATGTGCCCAGCGGATACGTATGCATCCCATTCATTTCAGTTTCACAAATGCTTATATTCATGAAGGTGCATACATACTTAAGATCATTTATTTCATAAATTTAAAGTGATACATTAACTAGTAATAACAATCTTTTCATTACTTTTTAGTTTCCCTACCCTATGACCAAAGAAACTCCAGTTAATGGTTAGATGAAGATTTCAACGAAGTGTCACACTGACCTTGACCTAATGACCTTAAAATCAAAAGGGGTCATCTACTTGCTACTGACAATATTTCTACCAAGTTTGACAAAATTAGGCTTTTTTCAAATTATTGATCGGACTAGGAATTCTAGTGTCATTGTGACAGTGGCATTTGACCTAATTACCTACTATTCAGTTGATGTCATTCATCTACCGCCCATGCGCAAATACCCCACCATGTAATATAAACTACAGGTTATTTCTACTAAAGTTCTTGATTTTATACATTACGTCACAGTGATCAGAAGGGGTCTTTTACTGACTACTGGCATTGTCTCTAACAAGTTAAACACTTAAGACTTATTTCTTTGGATGTTATTGATCGGACAAGGAAATTACACCTTGACCTTTGACATAAAGACCTTAAAATCAATAGCGGTCATCTACTGATCATACGTAATGTGCCTTCAAAGTAAAATGAACCACGGTTTATTCATTTTCAAGATTTTATTGTACGAAATCTTTCAACATACCAAATTGGATGTTTATGTGTTTATGTTTTTAGTTTCTAATAGCAGCCTTAAATATTCTACAAATACTGGGAATTTATAAAGATTTAGTTTTCAATTGTATCTTAAGCTTTTAATAATGTTCTGCAACATAATTCCGAAATAAAAATAAAAAATAACTTATTCATCGCTCTTTGATACCGATCCAAGTGGAATTTATTTAATTGTTATTCAACAGTTTGATATTAATAATTGGCAATCTGTATTACAACCTTTAATATTTAATGTTCTAACAGAGTATATTTGTCCTTTTTATTAGATCAATATTGATAATAACTGTATGGAGTCAGAATGACAATTCATTATCAAATATAACCACTGGTTAAAAGCATTGATCTAACGTTCATAATGCTGTGCTCTATTTACAAAACAATTTATTGTATACAAAAAAAGTAAAACATTTCTAATCAGATGACTGGTATCACTAGGTATTATCTGCTTAAGTTCAAAATATTAAATAAAAATGTGACAATATTATGAATCAATTGAGAACAATGTTAACAATATATTCTTTCCATAGTTAAATTAACATACAGTTATTAGATAGTGCTGTAAATATATGTCAATATATTAATTGTAATTTGTCAACTTCTTTCTATAATTCTCCCATCGTTTTGCTCGTTTTCGATTTCGATAAAGGTTGACTAAAAATTGGAGTACTATTCCCATGATTACATATATATTATAATGTATTGTATTGAATAATTGTTTCTCCGCTATTGGAGAAGTTTTTGAAGGTTGAGTTTTCAACCTTCTCCTATATTTCAAATATTTGAAAAAGAGATGTATTATTATCATTATCATGCATTACTCTGTCATGTCATATATAATATGTTTGTAATATGTTGTCCTCATGGGCTTATTAGCCTATTGGAAATGAAATAAATAAATTCTATGAGCCTTAATTTATATTATTTAACACTTGAAAATACCATTTTGTTTTAGTATCTAGCCACAAAGGACATGTGTGCGCTAGATAAAATACTTAGCTACTTTCATGTAAATACTGCTCAAAAAAGAGTTCCTATAAAAATTTATCAATAGAAGTTCAAAGTTTAAGATTACTTGAGAATTTTTGATATGCGAATGATTGAAGAATTATGCACCTGGTGTACTTGTGTAAATAAACTATTTGCGTCACTACAGTACAGTCTTTACTACATGGCTGCTAATGACAATAAATATTTTGATCACATTAATATTCCTGGAATGGAATATCAAAATAAAATAGGGAACTAGATAGGTGAATAATGGTCCTACAGATAAGAATTCCGAACCATCAAATACATTTCCGAGCAAAATAAATAGAAGAAAGTATAACAAGTATAAGTATTTCCAAAAAGAATATACAAGGAATCGGCGAATCGGTTATTCGAAAAATCTTTCCTTCGCGAAAAAGACTACTTACTGAACAATACATCTAATGTTCCTTCTTTTAAGAGAGATATTCCGAATATTGCTACAGCAGCTTACACATCGAGCTTCATAGATTAAAACGGTACTTCAATTTTATATTAAAAGGTACCCGCCTCACCAAAAAAAGAAAATAATAATAAAATAATAAAAATAAATAATTAAAAAAATAAATAAATAAAATAAAATAATAAAGAAATGAAGGATACGTGCCCGTAGGCGGCCCTTTTGATGTAGTTTGTCGTCCTTCATTTTCATGTGATGTTAAATTCTCTATTCTGATTGGTTTAAGACAGGCGTTGTACGGGTAGAAATTGTTAAATCTTGTTAATTTATCTGTCACCGCCCAGAAACGTCGACAATAATCTACAATTGATGACATCACAAGCATTTGCTTCCAGAATTAAGCAGATTTACGGATTCGCAAGACGTGCTAAGTTTAAATTCAAGAATCTAGATCAATATTTGGATCAACATTAAAACATGCATATCTTGTAAAGTATTTATGATCTTCCTTGTTTAATTTCTTTGACATTGGCCATTTCAACATCACTTAAAACGTTATATTGAATACTAGAATCAAAAAGAATAAGCAATGAAGAAATTGTTATATATATATATATAAATTGATCTTTATCTTGTTCCCGATCATTAAATCCTTGCGAACAAGGAGAATATATTTAAAAGCATTTTAATATTATGGTTATTGTTAATTATTTCATATGACATGAATTATATCACGTATATTATATTTTCTTTACATATACTCTTTCTACATACAATGATTAAACAATACTTCTCTTTTTTTTCAACCATGATGTATCGATAAAGTTAGAAGTCATTAGAAGGAATGAATAAAACGTTATATAATTTTTTTGCATTGAAGTAAAATCATTAAACTTGCATGTCTAAATAAATAAATAAATAAATAAGTAAATAAATATGAACTTTTCAATTTCCAATGTGTATGATATTGACAAAGCGGTGCAATGTTTCTATTTAAAATATCGAGACACTATTCTAATGTAAATTGATTTTTAAATGACCTCGAGACCTAAATCGACTGCTATAAATTAAACGTATGTCTTATAGACTCTAAAAACACTTGCTGTTCTTACTTTCTTATGTTAATTGATTGATTAATAAAAAAATGCTACTATTATGTAATTTAAGTTCTTGTGCCAAATGCAAACTGGTGTGATCGTTCAATTTACACATCATTTAAATCTGCAGTGAAAAAAGTCTTATTCAAATATGTTTATCCACTTAATTGAAAAAAAAGTATTTTCATTTTATTTATCAACAAACTCAATGAATTACCGTAAGATATATTTGTGTCATATTCTTAACTATTAATTTGTGGCAATCCACGAAAAGTGAAATTGATTTCGCTGAGACGCAAATGTCCTTTGAATGTATACTATCAAAGACAAATAGAACAGAAAACACTTTGTGATTGTTTAATAATATAGAAATGTTTAAAAAATCTTAATTTTATTTGAGTTATGCCAAGGACAAATGAAACTTATTTTGGAATTAAGATGCCGGAGATGATTTTTGCAAAAAAAATAAATAAAATGATAAAGAATCCCTAAAGACTTCCAAAGCAGCAAATTTGAAAATGTTGCAGGCTTGGTTTGATTGGGTCTGTTCAGTAACAGTACTGCAAAGTTCAAGCTATCTCCCACGCCCCATAGCACCGGTTATAGCAGAACTCAACATTTAACAATAAAAAGTATTCTTTTATGAATTTAGAAACATCAGCTGATGTTTCAGGCCTTATAACTAGTTTTGATATACAGGTATGTATCGCATTTATATTGACTGAACATATACAATCGTGAAATTTTATCATTTATAGAAAAAAAAATCACTTAATGATAATTATAATTATGATTTATTTATCGATGTTAAAAACATTTTTATAGAGTGACCTAAAAATTATGTTGAAACAAGTAGTGTTAGTCATACGTTTTTTAAAATAAACAAATGATTCATTCAAATTAAATTCAAATAAAACTAATGGACATTTCTTTACATAACAACATGTTACTTTAGACACTCAGAAGTTTTATTTAGAGATATAAATCAAAATTCAAACTGATGAAATTTTGCCAATTCCCATTTGTGTCATAACAAACAATTTCATAATTGATTTCACTTTAGCTTTCATGTATTAACAATGCAATTTTTAGAAATGAGGGGCAGCTATCAGTTAAATTAAATCCTACCAGGCTAAATGATTAAAAATGTTTGCTTTTAGTAACACAAATAACCTTATTTATTTCAATTTCATAAATCATTTTATTAAATCAATCGTTCATTCTATATTTAGTCATTCGCTTTTGTTTTCTAAACGGTCAGCGTTAAGTGCAGTAAAGAATATAGGAATTCTGATGCTATTGATGGCAGGAATGTAAGATTCGAAAGCTTTGGAAATGCATTGATTGTAATAAAAAATCAAATAAAGATTTTTTTCTATTTATTTGATTTCTGAGAAATGTTGTTTTTCATCTCAACCATTTCTTTTATTTGGTAAAAGATAAAAAAGTAAAATAAAAGATGGATCCCCACGCTATTAGATGCCCAAAGTGGTTTCAATTTGTAGGTCTCACTATTTCCCTCCTTTTATAACTTCTAAATAAAACATAAAACTCGATTCTAAAATAGTTTTATTACTTTCGTTTCAATTTTATTCTATTTTGTGATGATGAGAATATTGAAATGAATCTGTATCTGTAACTTCAATCATTTATTTATACAAACATAAAGATATTCATTCTTAATGAAGGATATTTTCTGAGAAGAATAACAAGATAGAACTACTGGCTGTAGAGGCGGCACTGCGTTTTTCGTAACTTTTGAAAGTCAATTATTAAATACTTTATGAAAATCTAAAGGAAATTTTTGAAATAAAACATATATGTTAGAGATCCAAAAAGAGCTACATTAATGAGTTTTGTTATTTTATATTTTAGTAATACTTTTGGTGTTGTCATTTTTTTGCATTTAATAAAATGCTTAAACATCAAATACAATTACTCGTGTAGGCTTTTTAAGCATATATTATCAATAATTATGATATATTAGCTTAAAAATCAACATTTGTTCAAAAAACATTAAAAAAACATAAGTTTTGCATGGGCAAGAATTTGAAACACAACGTTTTTTCCCCATATACCATTTACTTCATATTGATGCCTTATTGAACATGACTAAACGCAAATTATTCTTAATAATGCATGCATTAAGTATCTACATTTCATCTTTTTAAAACATTAATTCCGTTCCATTTGATGAATGAGTGATGGAAAAATTTCAATTAGCAAGAGTTTAATACGCTACAAGTATGACTGCGAGAAGGGATATACTTGTCTAGAATGATGCATAATGATAACACGAATTATAGTGTCCAATTTGGATATGTAGATTCTTGCATTTGTTTTTTAAAACATATTGAACAGATACGCTAAAAGAATTGGGTAGAGGTTAGGTTTAAATAAGTAATGAAGTTTAAAGGAGGGGCAAAGCCTTACAAATAAATATTGAATGTTTAAGGTTTACATTTTCTGGAGTGCATTTTATTTCAGTTATAGTTTTGAATTGTAAAGAGATAGGAAATTATATTTTTATTATTAAAACACTGTCTTTACTACTAACTTGTAGCCAAGCCAATGCTAACAACAATGAAATATTTATCTTGTATCATGTACAAATCTTTTTTGAAAATTTTCTTATTGCAAATTAGCTTTAAATTAATTTAATCAATAAGCAGCCAATAAGCGTTTTTCATAGCCCACACAAAAAAACTCACATTTTGTCATTTTATTGGTCAAAACAAGGAATTTTGAGACATTAATTATAAAGGATGTATAGACGGATGTTACAAAATATAAATGAGAGTACTTATGAAGATGACTATTACGCAAGTATATGTTTTATTTCATTTTCGAATGCCCGTTAGTATATGTTTTTGGGCTATATCTTGTAATATTATTGCTATTATGTCAATATCTGCTTATAAGCCTTATTTTGATTAAAATTGCATGTCTCTCTAAATCGAGAAATGTAGACTCTTTCTCATAGTCCGAAATATTTTTCGTGTGCATTTTTTACTAATGTTTTCACAAAAATTCGTGCCCGACAAGATGATAGAATAAACTATTCCCTACCAGAGTTAACAGTTTAGTTAATGTGTCAGCGGTATAATTAATACAACTTAATTTATAAAACATGTACATTACATTTCAGGACAATGGGTTAACTCCATTGATGATAGCAGTCAAAGAAAATAAACTGGTTATTGTTGAAAGCTGATAGATCTTGCGTTAACCTTAATGATAGAGCCAAGGTTAGGTAAAATGTTTTTTAATATTGTTTTGTTAACAATATTTTCTTGTAATTATCTCTACGCCATTCCATTATTTTTCTATTATTTTTAAATTTTGTAAGAAAAAAATTGATGAAAGGCTGTATCTTATTTTTAAAAAACTGTTTCATAAACCAGGCAGGTTGTTGTGTTCAATATACTAACAATGTTTTAATATGGTAATAAAATTACAGTCAAAATTTGCTTCTTTATGAATGTGGTCGCTTTAGGAGCATCAATAATTGATAATTGAAAAATTGTATAATACAACTATAATTAAACAAACTACCTAATTAAAAAAGGGTCTGTCACACCCCATCTGCGGAATGATTCCTAATTCCCAAATTTTACCATTTTCATGTGAAATGTTCAAATAATGCTTATACCGGTCACTTTT